>NW_020957123.1:0-36799 GCF_003031625.1 Empidonax traillii | reverse complement strand
GGTGGTGGCAGCGGCGGCGAGGAGAGCCGAGGAGAGGAGGAAGGGGGCGAGGCAGCCGCGGCGCTGTCCCCCGGCCCGCGGCGGCAGGCACTCAGGTAAAGCCGAGCCGGGCCGAAGCGGAGCGGCCAGTGCCCGCGGAGGGTGTTGGCGGTGGGGGGCGAAGGCGGCGCCACCGGGGCGCGGGCAGCGCTGAGGGAGGGTCGGGGCGCGGCCCCGGGGGCGGTGTCGGTCGTGCGGCCCCTTTCCCCTCCCCCGCCGCCAACGCGCGCTCCGGGACCCGTCCCGGCGCGGCCGGGCCCGCGTGGGGCCGGGGGGTCTCGCCGTGGCGGCGGGGCCGCCCTGTCAGCGCCGGCCGTGCCTCCCGCGGGGGTCGCCTCCCCTCGCCCCGGGCCTGCGCTCGGTCGCTGCTCGTCCCCGGTTTCCGCGGGTGCCCTTGTGCCCCGCTGACACAGGCGTGACTCTCCACGCCGCGTTCCCCGGCACTGTTGGA
The DNA here is from genome assembly GCF_003031625.1 of Empidonax traillii. NCBI lineage: Eukaryota > Metazoa > Chordata > Aves > Passeriformes > Tyrannidae > Empidonax > Empidonax traillii. The sequence goes on along the minus strand of NW_020957123.1, from coordinate 36,309 downwards.
GAGGGGCAGCTCAGCCCCGCCGGGGTCCCCCGCGGGAACCCCGCTCTGCCCGGGTGAAACGCGCAGCTGGAGTGTTGGCTTTCCTCCGTCGGTTGGAGCCAGGGGAGGTTTATTTTAGACCGTAAACAACGGGATACAAATCCCGTCCGTCTTGTTCTCTGCCATGAGATACTTGGCATGTTTAGGGGCACGGTGAACATGTAGTAATCACAAAAGAATCGTCACCTGCTTTTCTGTAAAAGACCTGTCACTTGCTTTTCTGTCGAGTTACCTTTATCCGTTTTAGTATGACAGTATAACAGTAATCCCAAATTCATATACAACTCGGTTCTCCGAATGCTTGTTGAATTAAAAAAGGAGAGAGGAAATGTTCTAGCAGGAAAGATAACTGTATGTACAGTATTTTTTGACTGAGACATTAATTTGAGGCGCTTTAGGAAGGCAATTTATATGAAAAACATTTGGCTGTAGTAATGGAATAATTGCAGTCCAAAAACACTGTAAAATAAGGTTGTGCAGCACTCTGAATGATTTAGTACATAGAGTCAGTTCAATTTGAAGTATTTTACTGGACTGCAAAGAAAATGAAGGAGTACATTCCTGTCAACGTGGTGAGTCTGAATTAAAGCCTCTAAGGTAAAGCATGAAATATGATTTGTAATATAAGTTTAACTTTAAGGTGACTTAAATGGCATAATTACTCTTGGATGCCCTAACATATACGAGTAAGCCTGTGTGTACCCTAGCAAGCAGTGAGGCCCAAAAAAGGCAGATTTGCGGAGAGAAACAGTTGTTGCTGAAAACAGAATATCCACTTTGTTTATTTTTGAGAAAGGCTTCCTTCGAGGTGACTACTGAATACCTTGGGATTTGGAATTCTTTAGAACGTCTAGAGTACCTTTCCTAATTTATTCTAAAAAAGAATCTACTCTTATTATCTGGGTGTGCCTTGTGAAGTGAACAAAAGCGTAGTAAGTGGGATGTGTGGGAAGTTTTGCTTCATTAGCACGCTGCTGATTCTAACCCAAGTCCTAATGTGGAGGTTTAACTTCTATCGGCTATATCTTTGAGTGGTTTATGTGCAATAATATGCAAGATATTCGTGTGTTAAATGTTTACTTGCTTTGAATAGGTTCTAAAATTCTTACACAAAGGATATTTTGAGCAGTAATAAATTCATGTTTAAGTAAGAATGGTCTAGTATTAAAACCCATACCCTTTACCTGATTTTTCGGATCAGGTGGCACTCGTGTTAGAAGTAGAATAGAAGTGTCTTTGTACATGAGTTGCTCGAGTCCTGAATAACTCTGCCCTATGGTTTGGGGAAACATAGCTGAACAAGTCTCCTTGTCATGTCATCCCCACTTTCCAAGTCTTGGTAAACAAAGTGTTTATATGAATTCTTCTAAATTTTCCTTTTAATCATGGTCCTCTTTCTCCCTGCACTGAGCATGCTGGTGTGGGGGGAAAAAGGAGTGTTAGATGATTCAGAGGGTTCATATTTGAGTTTGAGGGCTGGCATTTTAATTGTTCTGTAGAATTCCATCGCTGGAAGGTCCATGGGGGGTAGGAAAAACCTTTGTGGTATTTATACTGTAAGTCCTGTTTATGTGCTATCCTTAGTTAAACCACAGGTAGAGTGTTAGTTGATGCAGATGTGAGGAGGAGCAAAACCTTGAGTGAGCCAAAATGAACTGCTGAAACAATCATTGTTGTATTCATTGAGCCTGGTATGACCACAGTGGGGATAACGTGTGAGGACCCACCTGCAGCTTTCCCTGCCCCCACCTCCAGTTCAGAGAGCAGCAGTCTGGAGAGGGGGAAAAAGGCAATAGAAAGGCTTACTTTGCTGTGACAAATCGTAGGCTGTATCACAAGAATCACTCTGTCTCCATATGCAGTGTGGCTTAGTTTAAGTGCTTTTCAGTTAATGCCCTCGTAAAGGTGGAAGGCAGTTTTGGTCTTGTTAAGTAATACAAAAGGAAAATGTCGTGTTTTGTATAAATGCGAGTTAGCTGGTTAGACTAAGGCTCAACTGTGAACTCTCAGCTACTGAAGCTTTAAAAAGGGGCAAGCGTGTTGAGAGGGGCAAGTGACTTTAGAAGCCCTGGTGAAGTACATATAAATTGAGTTTAATTGAGTCCAGACATACACTGGAGAGTGGAAGAGGTGTAGCCCAGGGTATCAGTAACTCAAAATGTCTTTTCAGTGTTAGCCTGTGTCTTAAAGAATACTCAATCAATCTTTAGAATTGTGTTGAGATATTTTGTTTGTGAATTACTTCATTTGAACATAATGTTTGTAGGTGTTTGGATTCCAGTCTTGGCCCGTTTTCAAATACTTAGATAAGTAAATATATGCCATTTGCACTCCCTGTTTACGTTTCTGTGATTCAGTGACCTTAAAAGAATCCTAGAGTGGTTTGGGTTGGAAGGGACCTTAAAGATCACCTAGTTCCAATTTCCCTGCCATGGGTAAGGACACCTTCCAGTAGCCCAGGTTGCTCCAAGCCTTGTCCAACAAGGCCAGGAGCACTTCCAGGGATGGGGCAGCCACAGCTTCTCTGGGCAACCTGTTCTAGTGCCTCACCAACCTCACAGGGAAGAATTTCTTCCTAATAGCTGACCCTGCCCTCTGGCAGTGAGAAGCATTCCCCTTTGTCTTGTCACTCTATGCCTTTGTCTCAGGTTCTTTTCCAGCTCTCTTGGAGCCCCTTTAAGCATTGGAAGGGGCTCTAAGCTCACTCGGGGGTCTTCTCCAGGCTGAACACCAGCTCTCCCAACCTGTCTCCATAGCAGAGGGACTTCAGCCCTTAGAGGACCTTCGTGGCCTCCTCTGGACTCACTCCAGAAGATCCACATCCTTCAGAATTTGGTCACCCCAGATTTTGCAGATCAGTATTTTACTGTGGTACCATCCCAAAAATGCTTATTTACAGCTCAGCTAGTATGACCATGTCTCTTGTCATTGTGTGTCAGATAGGAAATGGTCTACAGCTTCATGATGGGAAGACTGAAACACAGCTTTATGTGGTTTGGCAGAGCTTTACTAGCCTTACTATTTGAAAGCCTGGTTTTCTGCACATTTTTTGTTTTCTTTATTGTTATATAAATATTGTCAGTTCTGATGAACCTGTGCTGTTCTGTTTTCATAGAAATGTTTCTGAAGTTCTTCCTGATTTATGTCTAAAATATCTTCAGGCTTTTTTTCAGTTTCACATACTGTGAAGGGCAGTTGTGGAAACAAATCAGAGTTAAACAGATAATACCAGAAACAAGATTCTAAATATAATTTCCAAACCGTATTTTCTTTGATTTGCCAATATAACTGCTTCTCAATTTTCACAGGTTCTTTCTCGTGTCCTTCTAAGTTAGAGTAAAATACATTAGAACCACAGATGGTTAATTTAGTATTCATCATAAATATTTTGACATACATACTTGTAAAGGTTTGTGACAGTTATTAAACCAAAATAATTTGTGTGGTTTAACTGTGGCAAAGAGTAGAATATGTAGCTCTAAATGCAAAGGTGTTTGTCCTGTAAGTAAAGGCATGAGTTGACAGTAGATTTTAGTTGTGTGTGCTTTTCTCATCCTAAGTGAATATTTTATTATCTAACCTAGTTTTTATTTAAGAAAAAATAAACCCCGTTTTTACTTGTGTTTTTTGGGTGTTTTGTTTGTGGTTATTTTTGTTGTTGTTAGGTGCTTTGGGGTTTTTTTTAAAGGTCTTTAGAAAGTCGGTGCATTGTTGTTATCTTTGCAGAGTAACTTGCTTTGAATACAAAGGGCTGTAAGTGATGGAACTTTGCCGCAAAGGAGTCTCCGAACTCCCTTTATGCCTATTTCATTTTCTGGCAGTGAACAAACCAAATCTCACACCATGATTTTAAGCCCTGATACAAAAATTAAATTATTACTGTTGTCTTAAATAATGGTAAACTGCAAAATAGTAATTTTTATTTTTTTTTTTTGCTTTGACATGGACTGCTTTGTGTCATCCTCTGAGGCAAACTTTTCAGACTTCTGTCCTGTGGAAAATCTCTGGTCACATGGCATCAATTTTTTTTTTTTTTTTTTTTTTTTTTTTTTTTTTTTTTTTTTTTTTTTTTTTTTTTTTTTTTTTTTTTTTTTTTTTTTTTTTTTTTTTTTTTTTTTTTTTTTTTTTTTTTTTTTTTTTTTTTTTTTTTTTTTTTTTTTTTTTTTTTTTTTTTTTTTTTTTTTTTTTTTTTTTTAAATTTTAAAATCACAGGTTCTGGAAATTTGGACTCCAGCCCCCCACGTCTCTCCCAAGTTCTCGAATAGATTGCAAATATTTTTTTTAAAAGTATATATTCAGGCTTAAAACCTGGAAAACAAATTAAGACTCTCAGAGAAGACCTTAAACTTACCAGACTTCCTGTGATTCTTTTTTATACTAGCTTGTGACTTGACTAGAGTCCAAATACTGTGGTAAGAGTTATGTTACAAAAATACAACCTGGTAATTTTTTAAAGGCTCATTTGTATAATTGAAGATGTGAACAATATCATCCAGGTGTTAGACTGGATCATAAATAAAGAATAGTTTAGAATTATGAGTGTGCTAATATCTGAAGATTAAATGTACTTTTTTCTAAAGGAGAAGGCATTGTTCTCTAGGCTGCAAAGCTTAGTTTTTGCTTTTTTGTCACTATTTTTCTATTACAGTCTCTTTGAACTAAAGACGAAGAAGCAGTGAGCATGAACACTAAAAGGCTTGTTCATTCTTTGTCAGCATAATGTGAATCAGCAGCTCTCAACTGCTGTAGGCATTTATGTGTAATATAACCATTTCCTTAAAAGGAGAGATAGCTGGGGGCAAGGACAGAGAGATAGAACTTTAGAAAAAAAGCCTTTGCAGTGTATTTTGAATAAACTGTCTCTTATCTAAACTGTCTTGTGACAGACTATCTAAATGATAGTTGTCCCTTTGGACTTCACATCTGTGGACGACAGAAATTTTTTTGTAGGATAAAGTAAATGTGTCAACCATAAGAGCATTGACAGACGTGAGTGACATGCCACAACTTACTCAATAGATCAGCGTAAGAGTCAGGAATAGCAACGAGGGTGTTTTCTCCAAGCTATATATTTGGGGGTCTGTAATTGTCTTTTTTTCCAACTATTCAGGAATTTAAAGTGTTCCAAGAATACAGATGCAGTATAAGCTGATTAGTTGATAACTGAACAGACCTTTATTGTTTCCTAGGTGATAAATTAATGACTTTACATCCGGATATCCAAGTTCAACCAGCTCAGATAGCAGTGACAGCCAAGGTGTGTCCTGCCTGGGTTCTGCACATTCTAAGGGGAGCTTTGCTCTGTGCTCTCTCTTATTTCAGAGCTTTACCTGTGTACAAATGACAGTTACTGTGGTTGCTACGGAGGATTGATATCCAGTGTGGCATTAGTGGATGCCTGTTCACTAAATAAAGACTAAGGAACAGGGGTTTGTTTACATTTTTAGTGATTTGGGTAACTCTTGGCGGGATCTCGTACAGGAAGTTTATGGTAGGTGAAGATCAGAAAAAAACAAATGTGTGTAGACTGAGTTGATTTGCATAGTAGGGCTGCGTAAGTGATAGTCTAGGAATAAAAGGTTAGTTCTTCTTTATAGGAATATCAAAAATGGATTTATTTGTCGATGGAAAATAAGAGGCTGTTGCTCTTTTAACAGAAAGCACTGACCTCACAGGATGTAACTCCCGTAGCTCATGTGTTTTTGCTCGGTTCTTGCAAGTACCATGGCTGTCTTAGTGGAGCTTAAGACAGAAGGATCTCAGGTGAATTTTTTTTTTCTGGTTTCTTGCCCCACTTGCTTTTAGGCGTTAACTGTTGATGGTAACAAGGTAGACTCCTGTGTTTTATTTGACAGTGAGTCTTTGAAAGGCAATTGTTAGGGTTGGATGCTAGACTTCATGGAATCCAGGTGCTTTTGGATGAGTCATTCCTTCAAGGTTCAGCTGATGGTGAGGAAATTACTGGTCCTGGTCACAGAGGCACAGTGAGGTCCTGCTGGATGGCAGAACCAGCTCTGCTCAGCTCTCTGGAGTGATTGGTTCTCAGCTGTTCAGGAGGAGAGGAAGAGTATCAAATGATTTCTGAATCAAAACCTTTTCCAGTCTATGCTGCTCTTCAGTCTGCTGTCTCCAAAATTTGAAAAACCTGTAGTTTGGAAGGGAAAAAAGAATTTGGAAGATAAACTTTGTGTGTGGAGCAAATGTGGAGATGGATGCTGCCTCTGGATTTGGGATTCCCATGGTATCTTGGTGACCATTAGGTACTAGATTTTCTTTTCCAGGTCCTTGGATTTAGCACCAAGTGTTCAGACTGTAAGTTGTAATCAGCTGTGTTTTTCCTGAAAGTGTAAGCCTTCAAAGTAATAAGGGCATGACCATTATTGATCTCCGTGGATTTCTGTGTTCTGATTAATATTTTTAAGGACACTTGAACATTCAAACTCAGAACGTTCAAAAAGCATTTTGGTAAAACTGCACACCAACCACAGGTACTATAACGTAGATAGAAGCAGAAGGGGCAGCAAATTGCACTCTCAAATCTGTATCTCGGTTTTAAGGGCCATTTTATTATTCTTTGGCTGTTTGCCTTAGAGTCTCAGAGCTCATGGAGCTCATTTCTGTGACTCATTCTTCTTAGTTGTGAATTTTCTTCTAATGCAGATCATTCCAGCATCAGCTGAACCCATGTTCAAAACATGCTCCTTAGATGTAAATCATACCCCTTTGTATGCTGAAGTTTCAACCTTTTGTTCCTCTGGTGTTTGAGGATGCTAAATTTACCTCTGTTCATTGTCTTACTGTGTGTAATTCTGTGGTGAAGGTCCTGGCAGCTGTTGTAGGCAGGTAGGAACACCTCCAACTGTTACTTTTACAGTCTTTATTCAGAAGGAATGATGCAAGTATACAATAAACCAGCTATAAGCACACAGCATTGGTGTTACCTGACTGTTCTCTAAGTTAACAGAGTGCATAGCTGTAAACTAAATTGATGCAAAATACAAGACATTCTGTCTAAGTCTTCATTCAAAGTTTAAAGAAGCTCTCACTGTTATTCAGTTAATAGTATGCTTTATGTATTTAGACTGATTTTTATGATCTTGTATGTTTGGCGTTAATTATTAATCAAATATTTTGGGCAGAGCATTCATGTCTTAGAAATTCTCCAAAGCAAAGCTGGAATTCTTTGGTAGTTGTCCAGTGGATATCTGGATAAGTGACAATAATTTGGGGTAGTTGCTGCCTGTTAATTTCTGAGTTAATACTATTTTGACTACAGTTGCTTTATTGTTCTAAGGGTTTGAATTTTGTCGTAACAACTGCATCTCATTGCTGTTGCTTCTGGTTAGCTGTAAAACTTGTCCCTTTGAATGAGATTTCTGTTTATAATCAGCTGTTTTCAACCAAGAGTCATTCATAATGGCAAATTGTGAGGTTTGGGTTCAACAGCACACAAAACAAAGAACGAATGCTCATATTGAACTCTCTGTCACTATCCACACATTGTGTATTTTGTTGTCCTTTGAGTCATGGAGATTATTCCTTAGCATTAAATACTTGAGAAAGTGGTACTGTGACAAATTCGGACTTCAGGACTAGTTTACTAGGAAGATCGATTGTAAAAAGCATTTACTGGTTCTGTTATTGTGACTTTACTAAATCATATAAAACTTTATGTATTATTTACATAATACATGATTTCTGTATTTACGGATATTATTAAAAAGTATATAGCCTTTTTTGTGAAATGCAGTACAAAACTTTCCAGGACTATGTAATTATCTGAATTTTCAGAGACAACCTGTTCAACGGGTTTCTCGAGTTTTCAGCCAAAGATTTAGCCAAACTAAACAAAGCTTGAATTAGCTTATCTTCTTTCTCTACAGCTTCTGCTCTATGGCAATTCAATTGTGAAACCTAACAACCCTTACCAAGTTTTTTTTTCAGCAATGTTGTGCCTCCATAAAAATTTTCTTAAGCTTTTTGTCTACTTCTCAGAATTTGCCATCCTGCCAACGACATCAGTTTGTCGCGGGTGGGAGTGGAAGGCTTAGGCAAAATTTATTTTAAAAAAGCCCTGCTGTTGAGTCACGAGGTGCAGAAAGGACTCCCTTGCTTTCTAAAATCCTCCTCAGAGAGGAGTCTAAGTGTGGCTGAATCTGATCGGCCACAGATTTATGTCAGCTGTTTAAGGAACTACAGAGGTGTGATTGAACCATTTTTATCCTGCTGGTTTTAATGATTGGCAAAATGAGAATATTTATATAAAATGAATTGTTTATTATTACAAATGATCAGACAAAAGATCTTAATTGGAATTATTCACTTCACGATATAAATGCTAAAGCTACTAGTAGTGTGATATAGTGCACTATATTGAAGCAATTATTGTAGCATTAAATTAAAGCTAGCAAAAAGAAATAACTATTAAGTAGAGATCTTATGTAAGTTACCCATATCAGTGCTTGAGGAGAGATCTCTTTTGCTCAGCCTGGAGGAGTATCTTTGGAGGGCATCCCCAGTTAAGGGAGCAATCTCCACACATACACTGCAGGAAAAGGGTTATGTCAGAAGAACCTGACAGTATGAAAGGGGATGGGGCTATATCCTATAAAAGTGATTGACTGCAAGGCACAAGTTTACAGGCCAGCTATCAGCTTATCTGTCACATTCAACTTCAAAAAGCAGGATGTGTGTTTGGAGGTTGGCGAACCAGGCTGGTTTTGGCATAATTCAACACCAAAAAAATGGCACCGTGGTGGCACTGGTAACTCACCACAGATAGCTTGCACTGTTTGCATTCTCTGATTGGATTCTAGGTCTTTTTGGGGTAACACAAATTTAAACATCAGGCAGTTCAGGTAAGCTGGTTTCTGTGTGTGCCTTTGTCAGCTTCAGTGACTACTTGATGCTGTACAGCTTCCTTCAGCACTCGCAGAACACTTTTTGACCACAAGATGTTGGGTGCAGTGGTACTGCTGAGCACGAAAGTTTATCTGCCTTGTGCCAGATTTATATGTGTGTGGATGAGAAATACATCCCACTGTTACGAGTACTCTCCTGGTATTGTGTTCCTGCTCTTACACTCTACCTGCACCAGCCGAATTCCTCAACAGCGTTACCTGTTTTGTAACGTAGCAACGACAGGTCTTTATAGCTTTACCTGATTATTATCTTAGGAATATATACTTTTTTTTTTTCCAAGTATCAATGGGGAGACTTTATGGTTTACCTGAAGACTTGCACCAAGTGACCCTTTAACACAGAGATTGTGGCAGGAGGAAGTAGAGGATCTTGTATCTCCTTTTATTCTGAGGTCAGCTAGTAAAAACCAGTAATTGCTACAAGTTGTAAGCAGTCAGGTGAGCAAGCCTGCAGCCTAATTTTAAAGTACCTACACTCTCTATTCTTCACAATTACCTTCCTGTAATAATATAATTAATAACTTTTTGAAGGCATGAGAAAAATGAACCTTGGATGAGATCTGTATTTGACAATGAGTCTTGATAGGCATCTTGCTCTGATCTCTATACTGTCTACTTAAACAAATCTGTTTTTTTTTTTTTTAATGTGTTTGCAGTGCTGATTTTCATTTAGTATTTTATATGTTCTTTAAAAATAACTATGTATATGTAGTCAATGGGATGTAGAGATGTCTACATTTAGTGAAGATGCAGTAATTTTACAGGAACTGTTGGGCCTAGTTTTCACAATTGTATGCTAGTAGAGAGAAAAAAAATTGAGTTACTTCTCTTCAATAAAGCAGAATATAGTTTTATAGCCAGTACTTAGAAGGTGTCGTGAATGAGTGTCCTTAGGCAAAACATTGTTTATCTCAAAATCACTCTCTGATAAAGAATGGAAACTTCATATTGGCATGCTTGGTTGTGTTGATTGATTGAACTGCAAGTGTTTATGTGGTTTTTATACTAGCATGTGTGTTTATGTTCACTTTTTTTTTTCCATTTCTTTGCCTCTTCTCGAGTATGAGGTTGTTAGGTGTGCGGAGGTTCAGGTCAGAGGAATTGGAGGGACGCATTTGTACTCACAGTACTAGTTTTCTTCCATTAACTGAGGTTTCTTTGTAGTTAGTGAGCTTTCACGTTGTTCCTTCTCTAATCCCTTCAACCTCTACTGTTTTAACTTTTGGGAGATCTTTTTGGGCTTCCAATATTTTTGATGGTAATAGCTGAAACAAATATCTTAAAAAATATTCTGGCATCTTTGGGGAGTTTTTTGGACTCTTTTGCATTGAGTCACGTGGTCGTTGACACTCTCTTAGTGAAGAGTGATTTAGATAAATACTTATCTGCTGAATTTTGGAATACTTTAACAAATTACCTGTGCCTACTTTAGTTTTCTTTACTTAAATGTTATTTTTAAAATAAAAATAGTATGATAGAAGAGGCGTTTTAGGCTGGTTTGCAAGGAAATAATTAGTGTTGTTCGTTGTTTCCTTAGTAATTTGTTGCTGCTTACATGTGAATTACCTGAGAGTGGAAAAAAAATCTCATATATTTTTAGAAAATTAAATTATGTAATATGGACAAAAAAGCCCAGAAGGGCCCGTCCTTACAGGACAATTGCAACATGAGCTTGTTTTATAAGACTTCTTTAAAAAGCATTATTGAATTGTTTTCTCTCCTTCATACCTTTCCCCGTCTTTTGTCCATCCATCCATAGATAAATCTAATTTTAAGAATTACGAGTATTCTAGAAGAGCAGTTAGGGTAGAAGAGAAATTAAACAGTTTACAGAAGAGATGTACTTTTTAGTACAACAGTAAGTATTCTTGTTGTGGGTATGTCTATAAAAAATCTAATTATAGGCAAGTTATTTTGTACTCACTGCTGCGGAAAATCCAGTTGGCAGTCATGACATCATAAATGTCATAATGTTATTTCTCTTAAGTGTTACAATGGTTACATTTTCCCTTTCCTGTTTGATGTCTTTTGTTTTCTCCAGCACTTTCAGTTTTCTGGTTATTTTCCTTTTGATTTCTTTTTGTCTTGTATGACAGTAATTAGATATTACAAAGAAGACAGAGAGAAATTTTGTGTTTGATTGTAGTGTAGGGGTGGGGGGTTTGGGGGTCTTTTTAAATGTTCGTTTGAAATTGGAAATGCTTATTAAATGCTGCATTTCATATTATGAATACCTCAAAAAACCTTTCATTCTCTTTAAATATAGCAGGAACGTAACTGGGATGAAGAAATCTTCACATTAGGAAGTACAACATTCTGTCAGAGTAACGTGTTAAATTGAGTTATGATCAAACTAAATACTTAATTCACTTTTCAAGTAACAGAAGGGAGTGTTTCAGTGTGGAAAGCTGCTTTTTTGGTTAGGGGGTTTTTTTTTTGAGGGTTTTTTTTGGCAGCTGCAACATGGGAAGCTCTCTATCAGTGCTTTAAGTACTTCACAAGCTGTTTTGAAAACATGGTGCGTGCCTTCTGGAGATAAGTGAAAAGGAGGATTGAGTGTTCTCTGCATATATTTATCTGTACATATACATAAACAAACTAGTATTCCTTTTAGCCTTCCCTGCTATGGAAGTGTAATGAAGTGAACTGAATATTGGAACTGATTATTTTATAAGGGAAAAAACAAAAGCAGCATATATGATATGTGTGTTGTCTGTCTCAGGGTTCTTTCTTAAAAGAAAAATAAGACAAAAACATTTAAAGGCTTGTCTGTAACTGTAATCTCCCTCATGAGTTTTGTCCAGGTGTTCACCCAAAATATGTCCTCATCTATAATATTTCCCTATATTCCACACCACCCTGGATTTAGTCTTCAGCTTTTTCATTTTGTCCTGTTCATTTTTGGTGTCTTTTTTTTTTTTTTTTTACCTTCTTGTAACAAATACAGAGTTTGTTAAACTGTAGGTGCTGTAACATCTGAGGAATATGGTAAGCTACGACTACAGAGCAAACAAATTAGAAATATGTAATTTATATGGCACTGCTTGCTTCTCATAAACTCTTGTAAGACTAGAATTTCATGAATAGCAGTTTCATGGGGAATTAAATACATTTAAACTGATTGGAAATTATATATTTCCTAAGTTAATGAATCTTGTTATTAAGTATATGAAAACATTTAAACTGTTTCCTTCCAAAAACAAGCCCTTTATGGTTAACAGTGTATGGCATATAGGACTTTCCCTACCAGTTCTCAGTGGGGAAAACTCGCAGTTGTGTAACTTTGGGGTTTTTTCCCTCGACTTTTATTTTCACAACACATTTGTACGTTTTGTTGGTGAAGCTGAATGTACAGTCTTCTGTAAGGAAATGGGAAGGGCAGATAATGCTGATGCTATACACTTTACCGGCATCCAAACTGGTACAGTGCTACTATTTCCATTGAAAATGGATCTTTTTCTTCCCTTTTCTGTTCATTAGTTGGCTAAAAATGCCTGTGTGCCGTGAAAATAGCTTGAGTAGTGAGTAACCAGGAGCATAGCTGGCAGTGTGGTTGCTTTTTTTCCGCAGTGCTTTTAACTGTGCCCATGTCCTCCGCCCTCCCCGCGTTGTGAAAGTTTCCCACATTTGAAATCTGAGGATTGCATTGGTTACAGTTTTACTGTTGTTGGGAGCTGGCAGATGGTTACAACCTCTGTTGAGCAATAGAGTGATGGGGTAGTCCCGCGTCAGCTGAGTGAGTCTGCACAGCTGTGCTCGGTTACAAAAACTCTGGAGTGACTTGTGAAGTGTAATCTAAACGTCCGGTTTGTCGAGGTAAAACTTTTCATCACTAATATATTTTTCTTTCAGGATAGTTCCAAATCTGACTGTGGTTTCTTGATCAAGCTCTAGATGTGAGGACACTTCTTAGTAATCTTTTTTTCCTTCCTTTTAACAGGAAGAAGGACTCAAGTGAAAGAGAGATACAGTGTAAAAATCAGACTTGGAAGTGCTGTTTTGCACTCTCTAGCAGAGATGCTTTCTCTCTAGCTCTTCTTTTTTTTTTTTTTTTTTTTTTTTTTTCCCAAATACTAGGAAGTTCAGGAATAGCTTCAAGACAGTTATATATGAGTTTATTTCAAAGTTATAGATATAGTATAACTGTTACTGTTGTTTATTATCCAGTGAATACTGTTACTTGAGAACTCTGTCACAAAAGCAATGGGATTCCGTTGTCATGTGATTTGAATCATAGTGATTCATTAGGAAAGTGAACTTGTAACAAACAAAACTAATAATAAAGAGCAGTAGAGGGGTAAAGAATAAGGGAATTAAGGTAGGTGGAAAATTTAAATTTAGAAACAAAACACCAACCTACTGGAAAGAAAATCAGTGTTTTACCAATGCCTGGTTCATTTAGCAGGCAAAATACTTTTGGAAGAAGACAGAGCATAGATATTTTCGTCTGTACTACGTGAATCAGTAAACAGAAGTAGCTCACATAGTATTTCAGTAAATTTTGGTTTAATGCATCTGTTTTATTTCTCTTTACACTTACATATTGTTGAATTTAGAATATACTGATTACTGAAAATGAAAGCTTAGGTAATTTCTAGGTGTTATGGTAAACTTGGGACTCTGAATCACGTGCCTAGGAGAGAACTGCTCTTTATTGCTGAAGTCCTTTTTTGGTCTGTGAGACTACAAGAACAACGTGAAGATGTACATATTAAAGTTTGGGTACTTTAGGTGGTCACAAGCATGTACGTATGTATTAACGTGTACAAAGTACTGAGTACTAATCTGAAGAATCAGACCAGGCAATGCACGTTTAACACCTTGCTTGTGTTTTAGTATCGAGAGGTTCCCGTTGGGTGCGACTTTCATGTGTACAATTTGGCTTTTCGTTCCTCCAGGTTTGCAGCACAGAAGCATGCTTTCCCCTGAGCCTCACACTACCAGCTGTCATACAGAATGTCTCTAAGAGAGAACAACAGTGTGGTTTTTGCGTATGAATCTTCAGTACACAGCACCAACGTGCTCCTCAGTCTGGATGATCAAAGAAAGCAAGATATTCTTTGTGATGTTACAATTTTAGTGGAGGATCAGCGATTTCGGGCTCACAGAGCAGTGCTTGCAGCTTGCAGCAGTTACTTCCTTTCAAGAATTGTGGGCCAGGTGGACGCTGATCTTATCATCACTTTACCAGAAGAGGTAAGTGTCACTCCCTTCTGTGTTTTACCTGCCAGTGCTTCTAATCTGTTTTTTCTCTTTCACAGTAAGCTGGGGCTTAACTGACAAGTTGAAGTAAAGGGTTTAAGGACTGAAGGGAAGGAATTTCCAAGTTGTAAAGCTGCTGTTGGTTGAGGTAAAGGCTAGACAGATGAGTGTTTATCACAGACCACAGATAAGTGAATGCTGTCACAGGAAATGCATAGGGAAGATCTTTTCAATTAAGTATGTATTACTTTTAAAATTATGCACCTCTTTCAGAGGATGTAAATGTCAACAAACAGGGCTCAAAGGGTAAAGAGATATTGCAGAACTTGGAGGAAAGGTACTCATCAGTGAATATTTTTAGTGACATTATAGACTTTATGGGCAAGAGTGAGTTGAGTGTTTATGCAGAAATTATGTATCCAGAAAGTAGCCACTTTATAGGCTTTGTAACGTACTGAATCTGAAAGCACAAGATTCTGTGCCAGATTCTCTGTTTGTGCAGAAAACTAGAAGAGATCAAGTGTTTTCTCTAAAGAGTTTTAGTGATCTTTACTATTCTCTTAGTGAATTTGTTACAAACTTGTTACAGCGTAGTACCACTAGGTCACTTTTACTCACTCAGCCTTCTTGCTGTGTCTTTATTCTTAATGCTTTTTTTTCTAGTAGCTTAATATGTTGATAGCCTGAATGTCTCTCAGGTTAAAAGAAAGGTAATGATGTGAGCTGATGTGAAAGGGAAGTAGGATGCTGGGGGATGCAAAGCCATGATTTGGCATAAAAAAGGGAAATTAGTGGCATGGAAAACTTGTGATGTTGAAGAGGGGAATTTTGCTTTGGGATGATGGAAAAAACAGCATATTGGAAGAACAAGCGATGTACATTAAATCTGGGGAAAGAATAAGAAATATACATCAAAATTCGGAAGGGAAAAATAATCTCTGGTGCAAAGCAACAGCATTCCAATGAACCCATGGAAGAAACCTGAGTTAAAAGGGACAAGAGTTTGTACAGAAAATGGAGAAACATAATCCTGATATTTACTATAGTATAGACTCGAGAGGACTCCTAATGTATTGTGTTTCTGGTGTAAGAACTGAATCTGCTGAAACAACTAGCAAATTTTAACAGTGAATCTGATCTCTTACTGATTTGAACTGATCACTTCCTTAGTAAAAGCATTTTAAGACTCAGCAACTTGAACTTCTCTTCTGGGAACTGTTAAATATTTTGAAACAAGTCATTTTGCGAAGCTGCATATTTGAGACAAACACTGATCACATGATTTGCTTTTTTTTTTTTTAACCTTTTTAATCATCAAAAATATTTGAAGTTTGAGATTGGTGGCTGGTGTCTTTCATTTTAGATACAAAAATATTTTTTGAATTCAAGTACTTCAAATATACTATACTGTAAAGACTAACTACTGTAGGTTCTGTGTTGGTTTTTTCTGTCAGTGGCTTTTGCTCTGTGTTTAGACTTTTATCCCAAATACAAATTAAATAAATGGCTACGGCAAGAGTTACTTTTCTATATCAGTCAGACAAAGTCTTTTTTAGGGTTCTCTCTTATTTGAGCACAACCAGCTAGAAATGTGTAAAAGAAAGTGAAAGGAGCAAAGTGTTTGTTCCCTCAATCCTTCCAGTTTTTAGTAGTATTTCTGCCTAAATTGAAAGAATGTACACTTTTAAAATACCTTCTGTTTCACTTATGAATGCTACTTGTTCAAAAACCCACTTTAATGATTTATTAACTATGCTGAGCTTATGGATAAACTGTCTTTTATACTCCCCTACATTACTGAGGATGAATTCATGTGGTGGTGTCTCCAGACTACTCTCCAGAGCATATTTCAAATGCTATTTTAAGAATTCTTTAGGTAGTTAGAAAAGTTTACAGACAGTTTTGATGAACTGTCTCTGTGCACGTTTCTACAACTTCCTTTCATGTGTTGAGTTCTTTAAAAAAACCACAGCAAACAACCACTTACAAACACCAAAGTAAACCCTAGGAGGGGTGAAAACAATAAAGTAGGGGAGCAGAATGTAGTCTTGAGTTTGAATATTAATAGTAGACATATTGCTTAATCCTTCACCTTCAGAGAAAAGGTAAAAGAAGTGTCATGTAATTTGTAATATGGTGATCTGTTTGCAGTTTCTTACTTGATTCTTTAGTATTTTCCGCGTGTGTAGAAGATCTTGTTCAATTTGAATTAATACAGTTTTTTATCTCTGGGTTCCCTGCTAGGCAACTGTTGTGAAGATAAAAATGTTCAATCAGAATTATCTACCCCAAAGGGGCTTTAAACTGAGAATTTGGTTTGGCATACAGTTTTTGGGTGCAATTCTTTTAATGTGTGGGAGGAAGAAAGGAGTTGGTGGCTATACTAGGAAATAAACGTATGTGGTCAAACTCCCTTTTTTCAAACTTTCTTATATCAGTGATGCACGAGTGATTAATGGTAATTGCTCTTCAAAAGATACAATTAAATACCTTTAGCAGCATAATCTTGTTCTAGAGTAATTCATATGCAACTTGGCTTTGAAAGACATTTTTGTGAAGTTGGAATCCAGTTACTGGTTCTCAGTGTTCAGCAATATTTTTCGCTTGTTAACCTGTCCTGCTGGCAACACAGGTAATTTGGGGGGTTGTGTATTTCTCTACTTAAACCCTTATTGACCATACTAATATTTTGCTTCTTTCTTAACAGGTAACACTTAAAGGATTTAGTCCTCTGCTTCAGTTTGCATATACAGCTAAACTTATTTTAAATAAAGACAATGTGTCTGAAGTTTGCAAATGTGCCGAGTTTTTGGGTGTACGCAACATTGAAGAGTCTTGCTTTCAGTTCCTCAAATTCAAATTTTTGGACTTCAAGTTGGATCAGCAGGAATGTCCTAGGAAGAAGTGTTGTACGCAGCGTTGTCAGAAAGGGAACCCAAAAACCAGCAATGTGGATGATGGAGACCTGGAAACAAATGATGAAGCAGAAGTACTTTCGGAAAAGGAATATAGTCAAACTCCTGACACAAAGCTCTGTAAAGATGAAGAAAATGCTAAATCATTGCCTGCTCTCCAAGACAGTGCCAATCAAAACTGTGATCCTGTACATTTAGAAAGGGGTAGAGCTTCCAGCTTATCTTCCCAGTGCCCAAAGTATAGGAAATTCCAGAAGGCTTTTGGAAATGACAAAGTTCATACTTCAGAGTCCAATTCCAGTATTAAAGACATTCAGGTGCCACCATTTGCCACCTTTCCTGATAAGGAAATACCTGATACTGATGGCATACAAAAAGTTCAAGAGTGTGTACCTATGCAGCTGGTCTCAAACTGTGAAGAGACTTGGGTAAAAATGGAAGAAGAGGAAGAATGCATTCAGAAAAAGGAGGAGTCAAAGAGCGATTCTGTGACTCAGAATGTGTCATGTCCTGTGGAGAAAATGGATCTTGCTGCTTTTCCCCAAAACTCTGCTGCATCTCACGTGTCTATTTTACACACTTGCGAGCAATATGGTAACTTGAAGTTCAGTGGTGTGCAGAACAACACAGTCTTAGCTGAAAAAACTGCATCAGGTACTGGAGCTGGGACTGACAAAATTGAAAGTCAAGGTGATGCCTCCTCAAAGGTCGATTTATGCACTAGGGAAGCCACTAACATCACATCGGCTGGTGATCGAAGCAGTGTGGAGAGAGAGGTAGCAGAGCATCTAGCAAAAGGGTTCTGGAGTGATGTTTACAGCACGGAAGCCTGTCAGATACATTTACCACCTGCAGTTCCCAAAGAGTGCTTGGAGCCAGTATACTCGGGGAAGAAATCAGAATGTCCGTGGCTGGGTATCAGGATCAGTGACAGCCCTGAACCTTGCCCTCAGCGAACTTTTACAACACTGAGTTCTGTCAACTGCCCCTTTATAAGCAACCTGAGCACTGAAGGATGTGCCAACAGCTCTGAAATAAGCAGTGGAGATTATGTGCAGGGACAGCAACAAGAACAGTGTCCCTATAATTATGCAATAAGTTTGGGAGACGATTCGGAGACTGATACCGAGGGAGACAGTGAATCCTGTTCAGCAAGAGAACAAGAATGTGAGGTGAGAACATCCTGGTGTGTCCATTGCTTTCCTGTCTTTTAAGGCTCCCTATTGAAAAATATCAAGTCTTTTGTGGGTTTTTATTTTTTTTTCCTGTGGCTGCTTGTTTTAAGAGTCTGGGAATTAAAATATTGACCTTCCAAGGTTTAAATGGAAGGTCACTATTAATTCAGGGAGACTTACCAAGTACTTTTGACAGGACACTGAAGTGTTAGATGCTTATGTATTAGATCTTTTAAGATACTTTTTCACAAATAGCTGTGTCAGAAAAGGTTCTGAATCGTAAATCAAGGCATGGAGGTTTTTTTTTTAGTTGTTTTTTTTCTTTTATCTGCTGCAGTTAGCTTAAGAAAACTAAACTTCTTGGAACCTTTTGTTTTATAGAAACTAACAGTTTTCTTGGTTGTATTCCAAGTTGTAGGGAGAAGGCAGAAGTGATACTTCAGATTTACTGTGAATTGAAAATTAAACTTTCAAGCTGGCTTTAATAGCTGTGTGTTTAAGAGTGTTTAATATCATCTTCTCTGAAACTAAACATATATTTGTTTCTCCAACTGCAGTAATTATTTGGCACTTCCTTTCTTTGTTATTATTTGTTAGTGGTTTAGGCAGATGCCATATAAGTTGTCTAATCCCAAAAGACTTCGCAATATACCTAGAACAATATCTGTCTCAGTTATTAGAACTGCAGAATTGCAGTGTAACTCTGTGTACAGTGGATCATTTAATGATGTGAAAATTCAGTTGTTCTTAAAGCACTAGGTTTCTTTTCCTTTTCAAGATGTAGGGCCTCACTGAGGCTGACCATAAGTGGAAGCTGCCATCAGTATGAAAAATTGGCATGCCAAACAAAAGGCCAGAATTGATTAAATAAATTTCTCATCTTTATGTGGGAGAGAAGGAGATGGCATCATTCCTGAAGACAATGCTCTTTTTTTCCTTTCTTTTTTATTTTGCTGGTTTGTCACCAGTGGTAACCAGAGAACAGTTCTCTATTTGCTTTTTAAGCTAAATTGAGATCTTTGACCACAGCAAGATAACATTTTCTGCTACTTACTAAACTCAAAGGATTAAAAGGATTAAAATAAAGTATCCTTGGTTGGATACTCATAAAACATGATGATTATTTTGTGAAGGTAAACATGTTTTTCAGTATTAATCAACACTGATCTCAAATGCTTTTGTAGTTCAGGGATACAACAGTAGCAAGAGCCTGGTTCTCTCTCTTCTCTAGCGTTAAGAATTACAAGACAGATACTGTGACTTCTGTATTTTAAGGAAATGCTCGTTTCAGATGAACTTTTCCTGGAGGGAAAAAAAAGGAAGTATAGGTATAAAAATGCATGCAGGATGCAGTCTTAGTAGCAGCTTTGGGGAAACTTTAGACTGTATCAGTGAGTCTTGACACCTGTTTTATGCCTGACTTAACCATAACTTACCTTCTTAGAGTATATCACCTGCTGCACACAGGGATAGATTTCCTCTTACTATAAACATGCTTTTGAGGGGCTGGTATAAATGTGCAAGGTACTGCATTTCACCTGTGCTTAAACTCATGCAGTTGAAACCCGTGGGGTATATCTGCATCATCCAACAGCTACATTAGTTTGCTCTTGTCTCTGAGGTGTAGGAAGAAAGATGGGTTGTGTGGTGAGGAACGCTTAAAATGAAAACTTGACTTGGCTTGTTGGTGTTTGCGTATATCAGTTTCACCTTTGATTTACAGCTCTATCTTACCTTCTAGGTAAAACTTCCATTTAATGCACAAAGGATTATCTCACTTTCCAGAAATGACTTCCAGTCGTTTCTGAAAATGCATAAATTAACTCCTGAACAATTGGACTGTATTCATGATATCCGAAGACGAAGTAAAAATAGAATTGCAGCCCAGCGATGTCGCAAGAGAAAGCTTGACTGCATACAGAATCTTGAATCTGAAATTGAAAAACTGGTACGTATGAATATTCATTGCTGTTGTTGTGAGTCTTGGTCAGAACATCTTGACTGGCTTTCTGGCAGTAGTTTGAGAGTGAGGTGGTTTATTACTTCTTCCACTCAAGCTTAGAAAACTTTATCATTCTCAGATAGCTTCTTGATAGCACTTCATGATTTTTCTGTGCTTTCCTCTAAAGTATTCACACTTTTCCTTCTGTGGACTTGTTTCCATTCAAATAAAAGTGCATCACAGCATAATACTCGGTGAATGATGTTTCCAAAGCCTATAATCTTTGAGTTTAATTGTACGGAATAATTCCCAAACCATTATCCCATTCTGTTTTCTGCCTCCTCCCCTTTCTTGCTGTGCGATTTTTTTTGTTCTTCAGCTCATGGTGTTGCTCATGATCAAGCTTAGTTACGCAATTGTTAGTTGTGTAAGTACAGTTCTTGGAACATATTAACATGGGCTGCTGAACTGTTTCCTGAGCCTTAAATCTTAAAAATGAGATTCTGCTTGCAGAAAGGCGGAAGATACAGAAGAACTTGGGAAGTTGCTTGTGTCTTTTTAGCAGTTGCCTCAAAATTGTAGCTGAGGAATTAATGCATCCATATTTCTCTGCTGCCATCTGTTAATACAATTTTTTCTTCTTAAGAAGGCAATAAAAAGATAAATATGTAATTTAAGAGAAATGTAGATAATCTGAGGTTAGGGTTATCCACAAAACAGCAATGGCAAGAAAATAGAGTGGCTTTTCAGAAAAAAGTCTTTATTTCTGACCCTCTCACCTCAGTTTCATGGTTGATCATACCATGTGCACTAAATAGCTCTGTTGTTTAGAATTACTGTACTCTTAATTCTTGTTCGTGGAGTGCTTGAGACTTACTGTGTGTGAATTTGATATCTGCATCAGTTAAGGCACAGTCACGTTGCACCTTTCTTGACTTCAGAGTGAAAAGGAAAATAAAATTAGAGCCAAGTGCCATGGGCTGGAAACTATTTTCCTAAAGTGATCCATCATCTTTCACCACATATACTCCTCCTTCTGCAGTGAAGGAGATAGAGATTTTTTGGTTTTTTGAAGGAAAGTCTGCAGTGCCATTTAGCCCTGATGATTTGACAGAGCAGGTCATTTGTTATACTGAATGGAGTTGATGCTCAGAGAGGGAAGGAAATCAGGTGATTGTGTTAACATTCTTCTGACTGAAGGGAGAAGTTGCATTTCTGACATTTCAAAACTTTCTGCCTGGCTTTGTCATCATGTTGTTATTTCTGTTATGTAACTCTGTCAATATTTTGCAACACTTGAGCAGGGCACTGAAGGTTGATCTGCAAGATTAGACATATAGTTGTTTAAGTGGCTAATAATTATAGGTAATATTCTTTCTTCTGGTTCCAGGCTGGAACAGACTGCATGTCTGCTGTTTGACGGATAACACTCTGCAAGGTCTAGATAATGAGTGTTGAGTCTTGAGAATTGTGAGGTGGGGTCCCAGTTAGAGGAATCGTGTGCTAGGCACAAACGTGTTCCAGTTGCCTTTTTTTTTTTTTTCCCCCCAACTGTGCAGATAAGTTTCTTCAGAAATTCCTCAAAAGATCTTGTTTGGAGCTGTTGAGCATATCTGACAGCAACAGATGTTGTGCACCATCAAACTTATGTAAGGTTTACACAAATACAGAAACATTAAGGTCTGTCTAGGCATAATTTCCAGGTGGGTGGAAGAAAAGAGACATCTGTGAAGAGCGATGTGTGGTACATCCAGGTTGCTTCATGCATGATGGCTCCTGCTTTGGTCCTGTTTCTCTGGATCAGTCAAATCTCTTAGAATTTTTAGTCTTTAATTTCATTGTATCCTCTGTAATGTGGCTTTGAGAGGGGATAGTATGGTGTATTACTATAGTTTATGTATAGTTTTATATAGTGTGTACGTACATATAATTTTATGGAGTGTATATGTATAGTAGTACAGTTTATATATAGTTTATAGTATTACAGTTTGAAAACTTTTGACTAGTAGATAATACTCTGCCCTGTAGCCTGTTAGGAAATACTATTTGGTGAAATTCCTCCTCCTGGCTTCCAGTATGTGTAGTGTGTTGTCTTGTAATAACTCCTGTTTGGTGTCGCTTATGTTTTTTTTTCTCTCAGATTAGGATATAGTATTTGTAGTATGTTTGTTGGGAAAGTCCTATATGTGGAACAGAATAACTCCCTGAGGGAGCAGAATCTGGAGACTGACAACTGAGGAGTAACCTTGCTGAAAAGGACCTTGGGGGCTGAACAGAGAGCAGCCTGAGCATGGGTTAGCAAACATGTCCGGGCTGACAAAAAGACCATCAGTGTCCTGGGATGTGTTAACAGGAGCACAGCTAATTGTTTGAGGGCAGTTATTGTTCTCCTGTACTTAGCATGTGTGAGACTGAGTCTTGTGCTGAGTTTTGAACCCGCCCAGTGCCAGGAGTAGGTTGATAAACAGGAGGAGAGTCACTGAGACGGAGAAGAGGTGGGTGTGGGGACCTAAGAGCCACCTGCCCCTATCTGTGGAGAAGTTCTTAGGGTTATTGTAGCCACTGCAAGTGAAAGACCTTCAGCTTCCAGGGGGTAGTACTTGACAGCAAGAGAACAAGGGGGGCATTTCAACTGGATATAAGGAAATACTTTTTTTTCCATTGGGGAGAGACAGGCAGCAGAGCAGTTTACACTGAGATGTTGTGCATGCCCAGTCCTCAAGGTTTTTCTGACATGACAAAAAAGCAAAGCCCTGAACAGCCTGATCTTAACCAGAGCTGACTGTTTTGAGAAGGAGGTGGGACTACAGCCCTGCTGAGGTACCTCCCCACCTGAGTGATTCTGTAAACTTGGAAGTCTTACGTCAAGCTCTACGTATATTGGAAAAAAAATCCTGTCCAGTACTGAATCTGTTATCTGGGAGAATTATCTTTTATCATTTGTCTTGATCTTCTGTACTGATAATGTCATTTTTTACCCCCCCCCCCCATATAGTCTTTGCTTATTGGCCTTTCAGGTGAATCTGTGTGTCCTTGTTGTTCAGTAGCATTCCATATTTGAGAACACACATGGGCTGCTTCAGGAGATGTTGGCTTGTTGGAAACAACTCTTTCAGAGCACCTGTGTACAGTCAGATTCCTTGGACTTTCTCCTGTGCCATGTGCTCTAGGATGACCCTGCTTGAGCAGGGAGGTTGGAGCAGATGACCTGCTGTGGCCCTTTCCAGCGTTACCCACTCTGCAATTCTCACTTCAAAACTTTAAAGTTAGGATAATTGTGAAGGGTAACAGAGTAGAGGATAACTGGCCTCAAGAAGCACTACTTGTGTGAAGATTCTGTAGCTGAGAAGGACATGTCAGTTAGTGATCCAAGAAATGTAATCTTGGATCTGAGATCTTATTATTTGTATTATAACAGGGTGAAGTGTGTGAACTAAAAATATTTTTCACCAGAGGAATTAAAAGAGCTCTCAGTTCATTGTGACCTCAAAACTAACTTTGACATTATTTTGCAGTATTAGTATAATGCTGCTAAAGTAAAACAATAATATTTAGATTTATTAATCTGTCAGCAACTTCACATAGGGGTGGGGGAACTTACACTGGAATAACTATTTCTGAATGTTGATGTTTGTTTTAAACAGCAGTCCAGATAACTTCATCAGCCCATAATACACAGCTGAGTGCCTCTACATACCCAAAAGGTACATTAAGTGATTTTAGATAGGAGATTTGGCAACAGAATGGAAGAAATAATTCTCAAAAGTATTGAGAAACAGCTGGAGGGCAGTGTAGTCATCAGTCACAGCCAGCACAGAGCTTCGGGAGGGGAAAGTCCTGCTTGTCAAACCTGGTTTCCTTCTACAACAGCATAAACCACCGAGTTGATCTAGGAAAGCCAGTAGGCATAATGTTTTGGGATTTCAGCAAAGGTTTTGATGCTGCCTCTTGGTGTCCTTTTGGACAAAGTGCCCAGCATGCATCTGAATAACCGTGTTATGTGATGGGTGAGGAACTTGCCCACAGGTTGGGCAAAAAGAATTCTAGTGAATGGGGTAACATCAGACTGGTGTCTGGTCACCAGTGAGTTTCCTCAGGGCTCCATCCTTGGCCTGGTTCTCTTCAGCATCTTCGTTAACAACTTGGACACTGGACTCAAGGAATACTAAGTTAACCAGTGAAACTAAGTCGGGAGGAGCTGCTGACTCCCTTGAGGGCACAGAGGCCCTTGCAGAGAGGCCTTAAAGAAATGGAGAGATAGACAATCACCACCCATATGAAGTTTAACAGGGCAAGTGCTGGATTCTGCAGCTGTGACAGGGCAGTCCTGGCTGCATGTATAGACTGGGGAATGAGACTGGGCATGGTGAAGGGTCTGGGGGGGAGGCCTTATGAGGAGCAGCTGAGGTCACTTGGCTTGTTCAGCCTGGAGAAGAGGAGACTGAGGGGAGACCTCACTGTGGTCTTCAGAATTCTCACAAGTGGAAGCAGAGGGACAAGTACCGATCTCTTCGCTCTTGTGACCAGTGACAGGACTCAAGAAAACAGCATGAAGCTGAGTCAGGGGAGGTTTAGGTTGGATATCAGGAAAAGTTTTTTCACCCAGAGGGTGGCTGGGTGTTGGAACAGGCTCCCCAGGGCAGTGGTCACAGCACCAAGCCTGACAGAGCTCAAGGAGCGTTTGGACAACACGCTCATGCACGTGGTGTGATTCTTGCTTGGGGTGTCCTGCACAGGGACAGGAGGTGGACTCAGTGATCCCAGTGGGTCCCTTCCAACTCAAGCATATTTTATGATTAACAGGTGCTCCCAGTATGCTGATAAGTAGAAATTTATTAGTAAAGCTCTCTTTCTAATAATTTTAGACAGGTAAAAACTGTTCCTCTTGCCAAATGCTGCCTGAAAATTAACCAGTTCTTTAAAAAAAAAATTATAGAGGTTGCAGTATGAGTTTCTCTTGCAAAAGGGGATGTGAGGAGGAGTGACAATAATTAAACTCTCCAGGAGTGAATTGACATAGCAGTAGCTGTAACACACAGTCCCTATGACTAACATTTACTACGTAAAAACTATTTAAAGCCTTGTATATCTTCAAAACTGTCAATTAATTAATTAGAGAATTTAAAATTAATGTGTTGGGACATGTTTGGTTTTGGGTTCTTTGTCGTCTTCTTTCAACTGCTTTATTATGGCCTTGCTTGTTTGCTGTCCTCTGCCATTTCCTCATTTTTCTTTATTCCAAAAGTTGTTAGTTTCCATCATTAGACTTTTCAGTTCTCAGTGTATTTTCATCTTTAGCCACTTGTATCAGGAATCTCAGAAAAATTCACATTTGTGAATTTTTGGCATTGAAGTAAAAGCAAAAAAAAAAGCTAATTTTTAACAAAAGCTGGGTTTTTTTACCTGATATTCATTAAATAATTGCCATCCTGTTTGCTGCCGCATGTTTGGACAATCCTGCTATATCATGTAGCTAGGTTTTAATTCTTCAGCATGTCTTATTTCTTTACCTTTCTTATATTTTCTGTTTACTTTAGCAGCTCTACTTAACTCCATTATTTGTCCCACAGTGGACTTGGCACTTCTTGAGAAAGGTAGTTATTTTCACGTGGTGGAATAGTATCAATAAGGAAAATGCTTCAGTAGAGGTTAGGATTGACCTTTTGATACACATTTGATTGTATTGCTGTTTACCTTAATGCCAAATTACTTTTGCTTCAACAGACCAGATCATTTACAGTCTTGTTTCAGCTTTGGTAGGAACCTAAACCATAGTTTTTGGTGTTAAAATGCAGACTAAAGGGCTATTTTTATTTTTGCAGCAAAATGAGAAGGAGAACTTGCTGAAGGAAAGAAACCACATTTTGTCAACTCTGGGTGAGACAAAGCAGAATCTCACTGGGCTTTGCCAGCAGGTGTGTAAGGAAGCAGCCTTGAGTCACGAGCAAATACAAATACTTGCAAAATATTCTTCCTCAGATTGTCCACTCTTACTTTTGTTCCCGAAGAAAGAACAAACAGCTCCGTCTGATAGTGAGCCTGCAGTACCAGCATCTGTAGAATCAGCAGATGGTCTCTCAGGTGTTACACCTACAACTGAGCAGAGTTCTTGTTATCAGTGTGTCAAAAGTGTGTGTGATGCAACATACGATCAAGTACAAGGACTGCATCCGGTTTCTGTGAGAACATTGGAGGAGACGTTACTTGTGGAACAGTGTGGACACAGCAGTGGCATCACAGACTTCTGCCAGCAGATGACTGACAAATGCACTACAGATGAGTGAATCTCTTCTTCCTATTGCCAGCCTCTCAACATTGCAACTAAAAGTGAGATTATTGGAAAGTAGCTTAATAAGTGACAGAAAGATGAAACTTCATCTTCTGAAACTACATTGACAGATAAGTGGTCACGATATTACTTGGCAAGTTTTGGATTTGCTCTGTGTAATTCTAGAGCATAATTTGTATGTGCCAGCCTTGAAGCTTTTTTTTTGTGGTGATGCCAAGGAAGGTTCAGGAAAGTTGTTGGAATGTATAAACTCCATGTGCAGGTGTTTATTTTTGAGAAAGCTTTCATTCACATATAGAACAACCTTTACTCTGACTTATGCCACAGTAACTAATGCCACTCTGCATCTCAGTGAAAGCCTCCTGACAGGTGTTTATGCACAATGACTTCTATACCTGAAATCCTTTTAAGATTTCTTTTTTTCCCAGTAAGCAAACCTTAAGAAGCACATACAGCTTTGTTAATGCTTATTTTGTGCATCAGTTAGGACGACATGACAGTACGAGGAGATTCTGGCAAGTGCGCTCTGGAACAGCTCGTTGCTTATTGCTGTTCCCATCCCTGTCCCAGAGTAGACTTCTGTTGAATAAAAGCAGTAGGCTAATAAGTAGTAGTAAAATGGAATAGTAGTAGGCTTTTATTGACTATATGCCTTTGTCTCAGCTCTCCAGTACAGAGTTAAGAGAACTGGAACGGCAGAGGTGCTGCCGCATCCTGCTCTCTTCTCTACAGTTAGGGGGAGGAATAACAACATACTGTGAAAGGCAGATGTTTGGTGCAGTTCTTGGATGAGTGTGCATTGAATCCTCTGGCATCTGAATCCCATAGGCTTGTTAAAATTCACTGCTGTATTGTGACTTACTGTCCTGGCACCTTCAAGCTTTCTGCTTGTTTGTGGTAATTTGGAATCAAAGTATTGTGAAAGTCTAAGGACAGATTTTTATTTTTTTTAAGGTATTCAGGCACTACATTTTTTTTACTTAAGTGCCTAACTGCATAAAGTTACAAATGTATTTGTTCTCTGATCACTGGGACCAGTAAATTTCTATTTCAAAATCTTAGTCTTTGGCATACTTTATGGCTAAACCTGTAGTACGTTTTCAATGGCTTGTGCTATTAGTGTAGATATATAAAAAGTTTATTAAGGAAATGAGCTGGAGATATTTCCTTCATTTACTTTGTGAAGGAGAAATTCAGCTACTGAAAACAATCCCCGTTTTTTAGATTTTTACATAGCGGTGGATGCACATTGTATACCAATGATGCTTTGTTATTTAGATGTTATTCTAACAACAGAACTAAGTATTGAACCTCACCACAGAAAACTTTGGGTTTGCTGATTTACAAAACATGAAGAATCTTGAACAAGCCAGTGGAATTCTTCATTTCCTACCTCAGTATGTATATTAGCTTTTTGTGTCTTTGTGTGCATGTACAGTAGGCAGCAAAGGACCTTGTAAATACTGCTTTTCAGTTTTATCTTGCAGTGAGACAAAACTTGCTCTTGGCAAGACTATTTTTTTCTTTTCCCCCTCTCCCCACCACCCATAGGTAACATAGCATTAATAAATACATTAAGCAGCTTATTTAAAGTAAAAATTAAAAATCTGACAGATTTAAACAGGACTTCTCATAACCAGCACGGAATGCAAATGACTACACTACCTCACCTATGGGACTGAAAGTTGATTCGAAATCTCTAGTGATATCCTTCATCATATATCATTACTTTAAGGGAAAAATCATGTTAATGGAGCATAGCTTGTATAAAACACAGTGCTTGCAGTAATTGAAATTCAGAAATAAATACTTTATGGGAGACGTCAGGAGAGTTCTACTGACTAGCTTTCAGACAACTGAATTGAAATTCTCTTAAATTACTATCATTGATTATATGTTGATCTATATGTATTACTTAAGAAGCTCTCTGGGCTTTTTCTCCAGTGTCTGTAGATTCCTAGTTCATTTAATCCTGCCTCCCTTGCATGCTGCCATCCTGGGTAGCGTTTCGCTCTCAAGTCTCCATTTTATTTAAAAAGCAAACCAAAAAGGAACAATAAAAAAACAAAATGGAAAGCCCCAAACCTCTCTACTGTTCGTAACTACTGTTACTGTTCAAGCTGGTGATACTCTGAAATGACATGGACAATGGCATTGTCCCAATAGTACACATACTTCAAAATGGAATTCCTTGGGGTAAATGCTTGTTAATAAACGGGTGGAGCGTATATGTAGGCAGTGGCTGGCTGGGAGCTTATCCAGTGGCCCAATCCCCTGACACACTTGGCTGTAGATGCTGGAAAACAAGGTCATGATCACCAAGTTAAAGGCTGGAATATCCGCTAGAGGCTTGTGCTCCACTACTGGTGATCAGCCGCAGTCTGAATTCCACACAGCTAATGGTGGAGGGAGTCCAGTGCAGAAATCATCACTGTCATTGGCCTGTGATAAAATTAACATCATGTTTTTAATAATGACCTTGATTGTGAGGGTAAGGGTTTTTTGCCTGACCAGCTGCATCTAAGTAATTTTTAAAATATTTATTTAATACTGTAGACCTACAAGTTGCATGTTGACTTCTATAGCCTATGTCATCAACTTGCAAAAGTTAAGAATGAATGACAATTTTATGATACAGAATTCTCAGGAAAATGTTTTTGGAGTTTGGTTTTATTTTTTTTCTTCCAGTAAAGAAATATTTGATTTTGAAATTGTAAAATACTTTGCTAAAGCATGTTTTGAAATACTTTGAACAGACTATCTTAAAACCATAAAGGTATGATGGCATACAGATTGTAAAATAAACAGATAATTACAACAGTTGATTTTGTATCTTTCATAATTCAGTATTTTCTAAGACTACAATAAAAACCACTATCCTTTCTACAAAGGCTTTTCTATTTTGTACGCATCTTCTGCTGTGAAAATCTCCACTGGTGCATTATTCATAAACATTTCTGAAAATGGTAGCAAAATAGTTCTTTGTATAGTTTGTAAGTTTTATAGGCCCAAAATACTAGCTTAGGATTCTTCAGATGAAGTTAACACTTCTTACTAATCCGGAAAGGTAAGTGTGTCAAAGTTTGGTATCTTCTAAACTACTGAGGATGTTTCCTCAGTAATACATATTTTTTTTAAATTTTAATATTCCCAAATGCATGAATATTTTTCTCATCCTACCGATGAGCAAATTTGTCATGTGGAAAACCTGATGAATATGAATAGCAAAGTCAAGAAAGTCAGAATCTAAAATAAATTTTAAAAAAAAACCTAAAAATTGTTATCAAATAAGTAATGAGTGAGAATAATATTACAATACAAGTCAGTATATTTTGTTAAATTCTGATATAACATATAAGGCTTTCTTGATATATGATAATAGTCTAGTAAGAATTTGGTATGACACTTTTAACAAGGTTTCATAGTTTTTACAATCTACTATTTTGTATTTACTGTGAAAGAGAAGGGGAGATGGATGGGAAAGACTTGGGAAGAAACAAAACACTAATCAAAATATATATTTGACTTCATTAACTTGTTGAAGACCATAAGTCTCAAGCTCTTGGGTGAACTGGCATGATTTTGTTTAAATGCATTTGGTGATGATAGTCTAAGTTCTAAACCATATTGCAATTTTCTTTCTCAGCCCAATGGTAATAAATCAGAAGATCCATTTCATGTAAGCCTGTCAGCATCTGGAACTTTCTCAGGTAATGATCTAGGAAGTAAGAAATATTTTCAGTGAACAGCCCTTACTGGCTCTGAGTTCTCGTTTCTGTCACTCTGACTCTTGTTAAAGATGCACTTGATATGCTTTAGTAAAGGATCCCTTGAAGTCATGCAGGCATATTAGATACCTTTAGGTAGCAGTGATAAATGGTGTATTGAATCAGCATGTGAGGCAGCTGTTTAAGTGCAGATGTTACAACACTATTGGTATAATTACATAATTGCTCATTGTAATTTTAAATGCTCATATATACCTTATATATGTTTATAACATTCACTTGAATACAGGATAATCAACTAGAAACTGTGTGTAAATGACAAAGGCTTTTTCATTAAAAAGGGCATTCGTAACAAAGTAGTAGGTAAAAAGCAGGGGACGGGTACAGGGATAAAAGGCAGCAGAAGTCACAAACTCCCCAGATCTGGGTTAATAGCGAATCATGGAAGTTTGGGGAATATCACTGACAACTGTACACTGGACTGGTCCGGTTTTCACACAGATGGTGTGTGAATGTAGGAGTGCTAAGAGTTACATAAAATTTTCAGACTCCTGTGGGCTCTGAAATGAATCAGTCCTGCTCACCCGTAAAACCAGAAAACTTTGCTAACTTGTGTATGTGCAGGTGTCATCCCAAAAAGCTGATGAACCTGTAAGTCCAAACTCAGTTGATGGGGAAGGTAAATGTCTCAATGATGCTTACCCCAACCACCTTTGGAGGTTTTTTAACCAAAATCAAGAACAGGAATAATAATAAAGACCTTATTACCTCTACTGAACAAGAGAGTGGCACACTCATGCTTTTTGTAGACAGCAGAGAAGGCACACAGGGTGAGGGATTATGAAAGCCTCACCTAACAAAAACGTTCGTGTTTTGGTCCTTGCCCAGGGCTTGCTCTCCTATCAGGCATTCTTAATAATCTTAATAATCATGAACTGAGAGCTGGGTTGCACTTCAAATGAGATGCAATATGTTAGAAGCCGTATGCTTTTATTTCTAGAATTCATCATTATGGTTTGTCTAAGGTATGGTGTCCCCTGTGGTTAGATAGAGCCCTTCCCAGGGGACGGCTGCCGTTGGAGAGGGACTCAAAATTTTGGTGGTAATCTGGAAAGAAATAAGTTCTCTCCCATAGGAAGTAAAGGGCGTAGGCCCAGTGTTTCAGGGGCAGATAATAGGCTGTCTGTGGCAGGTGTTAACCATACTGTTGTGGCACATTTTTTTCTGGGAGAAATCCCTAGAAATAATCAATTTTGGAGGTGGAACCACATTGTGTTGGTGATCTCCTGGTAGAAAATTACAGTTCTTTCCTCCTCCCACAGATCAACTGCCACCTACTCTTCCACAGGTATCACTTGCTAACCATAAAAAGTCCAGCAACTGAGCCCATGCCAAACGTCCAAGAAGAAAAACTCACAGCTGATTTTACTCTTTCCCAGAAGCCATCTCGTGGCTGCACTGCACTTCTCACCTATTCCTACGGTCCAAAACTCTCAATCTCACAGCCTAGATTGAAGCTGAGCAGTTTTCTGCTACAGCTCGAAAAAAGAAGTGTGCCAAGAGAGAAAGCTTTTGCTGACCTACTCCTTCTAATTGTGAAATTCTAGGCACTCTGTTATAGGGGGGGTTTAGATTTGGGTTGGTTTTTTTTGTTGTTGGTTGGTTGGTTTGTTGTTTTGTGGTTTGCTGTTTTCTTAGCTCATAGTGAATGTTCCACACCAACAGCCTGTCTGGGGTGCAGTAAGTTCAGGCTTCATTGTTCGCCCGGCTTGGATTGTCCCATTGAAACACTAATGACTTTTCTCTGCAAGAAGCAGGACTTTTGTTTTCCTCTACCTGAGGCAGAGAGCGAAGGTAGATTTTTTTACTGTTTAATTTAAGCTGAAAGGAAATAAGGGCTGGCAGTTTCTGGCTAAGAGGTGCTTGGTTTTGGGGTTCATCTTTTTGGCAGGGTCATTTTTGGCTTCTCTGAGCCCCCAGTGAGGTCCCGGGTTTTTCACCTCTACCCAGTGCCTGGATACCTCTTCGGAGCTGCTGAGAACCAAAGGAGCTCCCATTCGTCCTGCGGTCTCTCTGCTTTTCCCTGGACGGACGGCCCCTCCATCCCTTGGCAGTCCCGCCCGGCGCGGACTGCGGGAGGGCTTCAACCGCCCCCTCCCCCGGGATACAGCAAGATAGTCCTTGTGGGGGGCTCGCCCTGGGGTCTCAGCCCAGCTGGCGCGGCGGAGACCCCCCCTTGGCCACGCGGGCTCCTCTGGAATTCGGGAACCGCTCCCTTGTTCCCAAAAACCGGCACCTCCCGGGGCCCGGCAGCGCCCCCTGCTGGGCATGGCTGTAACTGCGCCCAAGGGCGGAAAACGCCTCGTTTTCAGTGGGAGTTTGGTGACAGGACTGCTGCTTGGTGTTACCTGTATCTATATACACATATTCTTTACTAAAGAGCTGTTATTTTCTTTTCCGCACCCTTTCGCCTGGAGCCTCTTACTTTCGAAGTTATAGCTACTCAGAAGGAGGAGCTTGGTTTTTCTCCTATCCCGCTCTCCTTAGGCAAACATTTCTGTTTCATTGAACTGAGACATTTATTGGGGCCCAACATGGGGCTCGACGAGGGGAAAGGTGAAAAAAGAGTAACAGCTCTTGTGTA
Organism: Empidonax traillii; assembly: GCF_003031625.1. Taxonomy (NCBI): domain Eukaryota; kingdom Metazoa; phylum Chordata; class Aves; order Passeriformes; family Tyrannidae; genus Empidonax; species Empidonax traillii. The sequence goes on along the minus strand of NW_020957123.1, from coordinate 3,454 downwards.
ATCCATCTGTGTATTGATTTGGGAGCCCCTAGGCACCATGCAGCCTGAGTTAGCTGCTTTTCTTTGGCACATAACCACAGCATGTAATAATGCCAAGTGGCCTGTCTGGCCTGTTTTCTTCAGCTCAAATGATAAGACCTAAGTGGTGATAACTGCTTTTGAGTTCATATGTTGGGTATATGACACTGCACATTCAATACCTGCGAGTCTCATCTGGAATGTGTCCTCAAGGCTGCACTCCTGCTCCAGCTTAAGCTGTTTCCTCTGGGGATTTAAGGATAATGGCACCTATCCTTGTGGAGAAACACAAGGAAGGTATGATTTCCCAACCCTTCATCCATTTTCCCTTTTAGTCCCTTAGAATTGCTTCTGGGAAGTTTAAGTCCTCTTTGGATGCCGCAGATATCTTGCTCTTTGGGCTTTGCATGCAAGTTTGTGCCATACGAAGACAGGGATGGGAATCATTGAGGAAAAGATGAGAGTAAAACACCTGATACCATGGTGATTCAGGATATGGCCAAACCAAAAGAACAGACCAAGCCAATGGAGACTGCCACATCTCACAATTGAACAATGACGAGAACTCACTAGACACCACCTCCAGCTTGATAAACATTGGGTTATTCAGCCTCTAACATCAACCATCCTTCAATTAAAGGGCAATCCATGGCTCTCTTCAGACACCCCAGTATATTGCTGTTGACCAGCATTTAAAAACTTGTAAGAGCAGAAATTGCCTCAAAAATTACACTGAAGTAACATAAGCTCCTCTACCAGGTATGTCAGTAACAAAGTCTTTTAGTTACCTAAGCATAAAAGACTATGAGACCCGTCACTACAGGCTAAACTTGAGCACCACTTCAAAATAAAGCAGTGAAGGTGGAGGGTAGAAGCTTTTTTAAGAGAAACAGTGCCTGCCAGTGGGGCAGAGTGGGGAAATTAATTCTGAGTTTTTGAAGAAAACGTAAAACCTCAAAGTAGTAAAATTAAGTAGTGCTGGGTAGTAAAAAAAAAAAAAAAAAAAACAACACTTTTTGAAATTGTTCTTGCTTTAGACTACAGCTGCTTGCTTTTATTGAAAAACATTAGGTGGAACATTCACACTGTACAAGAAATGCTGCAATTAGTGAAATGCACAGAAGACCAAAGACAAGTAACTGAAATATCTACGATAAAACAAAAAAAAAATTGCTGGCACATGTTCCTAGTTAGCATTTTGAATTAATTGCTTAAATACATACAAAGTTTTGCCTAAAGGAGTGCTGCCACCAGCCTTGTTTGTTTTCTTCCCCTTGAAGCTGTAAAACATCTGACCTTCAATACTGCTCGTGTGAGACACCGAGTTCGAATCTCACTGAATTATATATCCATGGGGGTCAGAATCAACCCGCTGTATGTGTGTGGCTGGGCCTGCAGGTACAGGGTAAGGCTTGCCCACAGACAGCACGTGGCAGAGACACAAGGCACTTGACAGGGGCTGCAGCCAACACTGCTGAGCCCACCGGAGCCCAAAGAGCTGTGTGGCCAGGCTGTCAGTCAGGCAGACCTGCCTGGCCGGTCACCCACACCACAGCCCTGGAGCCTGGGAGTGGCTGCAGTACACCTGACTCCAACCTGGAGGGCACTGAGTGGTCAATGCCTGGATATCCCACTTGGGAGGGCAGGACCAAACTATATAAATGTGGGAGCATGAAACACCAAGTGAGCTTTTGTCTCCTGGCTGCCACCACGTGAGCCATCAGATCGTGGTGGTAACTATTTTTCCTCTCCTTCCTCTCTCCTATTTCTTACTTCTTTCTTTTCCTCCTTTCTTCTTTTCTTTCTTTTGTGGGTAACCTTAAACCAACGAGCTGTGTTTTACTAAGATGGGGTACTGATTGTTTTGTAGTGGATGCTTTTGTGAACTGGCTCTTTGTGCTGGGTATTTTGGTGAAATACTTCTACTTCTGTTATCCCTGCAAAACCTTTTGCCAAAATGTCTTATTTTCTCCCTAAATTAAAAGAAATTCTCTTAGAGAAAGCGTAGCAACATTTTCTCTAGACATGACTTCAAAGCAATAACAAACTAAAAGTTTTTCAAAAATTTAGTAAGCAAGCTTAAAATTCTTAAATATATATATTTCCAGTTAAGTGTAAAGCTTTAAAACTGGAGCATTACAGCATGGAAAAGCCATTTTATCTAATGCTCCTAAAGTCTTTACTGATGTCACATTATTGCCTTGAACTTGTGAAAAAACCCCACCAAACTAACAAACCACCAAACCACAGGTTTGGCCCATTCCTGTCCTCTGAGCATGAGTTGAGCAAATGCTGTGAAGACAAGGAAAAGTGACTTAATGTTGTTCCTTCAGACATCACAGCATCACAGGGAGGTTTTGTGTTGGTTTAGGAAAATGCACGCCCAGTTCACTAGATATTGAATATCAGGGAATCCAGGAGATAAATTCTCTGCTTTCAGAGAAAAAAATTTAAATAAATATTTACATTAAACCAGAAGTCTACAGACTGATTTATCAGAAGTCTTGTTAAAAAAAAAACAAAAAAAAACCCACCAAAACAAAAACCTATTTCCATCTGGGGTATCCTTTTAAGAGAAAGGAGAGGTTGGCTAGGATGGCCAGGATGCAGACTCAGCACTGTTCTACTACAGCATGAGCCACTCGTGTCTTTCAGCTCTCTGACAGCTTTTGCAATGTTTCCACAGATCCCAGAGGATTACAAGGAAAAGTTTCACGTTCTCCAATCTTCAGCAGTTAAATTTCTTTCAGACTTTCTTGGGCAGAGGAGTCACACACGCCTCAATAGCTGTCAGCCTTGTCTCCAGAGCTTTTAATATAGTGTGTGCCTGCAAAAAAACCAGGGAGAGGGACTTGGTTATGAACAGAACTTCACAATACTGAGAGCAAGTGTACATGTCAGAAAGAGCTCGAATCTGATCTCACGTTACCAATCCTATTTGATTTTATTCCTGTTACTTTCATAGTTCAAAAGCTCTCTTGACTAACATTCACTCTCCACACTCCATAACTTCTTCCAGCCTTGGTGTCAGAGCCACACACTGTCCCAGTTTAATTGAGACAAGGGTCTTTTGCTGAGGATGGATTAGGAGAAAAAGACCCAAACCTTCTTTTCTAACAATTATAGATCCAAAATTAAGAGGCTCCGATTAAAGGAAAACAAATTATGGAAAAGGGAAAAAAAAAATAACAGCCCTTTATTAAAAGGTATGTGTGTATTAACAGGAACACGAAAAAAAAAACAAGTAAAACAACCAAGCAATACCCCTATACCCACCAATAATCCCCTTCAAGAACAAAACTGATAAAACCGGCAAAAAAAAAAAAAGAAAATCAAATAGTTCAATTTTTAGCACCCTTTGGTGCAGTTCCAGCCACAGTCAGCAGGGGGCGCCGTCGGGTCACTGGAGATGCAAAAACTTGTAATGTCTTATACC
>NW_020957122.1:60082-61249 GCF_003031625.1 Empidonax traillii | reverse complement strand
GGGTAATAAAGACAATTTGGGAGGGGGAGAATAAAGACAATTTGGGAGGGGTGTGTGTGAAATAAAAACAATTTGGGGGTGTGAAATAAAGACAATTTGGGGGTGTGAAATAAAGACAATTTGGGGGTTGTAGAATCAAGACCATTTGGGGGTGTGAAATAAAGACAATTTGGGAGGGGTGTGTGTGAAATAAAGACAATTTGGGGGTGTGAAATAAGGCCAATGTGGGGGTTGGGTGGGACACACTCGGTGCCCCCCTGGGGCTGCAGCCAGAGGTGCCAGCGGGACCTGGAGCTCCTCCCCAAGTGCCGGCACTGGATCCTTCCCCGCAGCGATGGATCCTCTGTGGAGGTGGGTGGGGGTGTGGGATGGGGGGTGTGGGTGACGTGGGGGTGTGTGGTGTGTGGGGATATGTGTACAAAAAATCTCTTCATCCCCAATTTTTTCTCCCAATTTTTTGTACCCCCCAATTTTTTTGCCCCAATTCTATGTACCTTCCCATTTTTTCCCTCTGATTTTTTGTACACCCTCATTTTTCTCCCCATTTTTTGTACACCCCCATTTTTCCCCCCGACTTTTTGTAATCATGCATTTTTTTCCCCCCATATTTTGTACACCCTCATTTTTTTGCCCCGATTTTTTGTACCTCCCCAATTTTTTCCCCCCAATTTTTTGTACCTCCCCTTATGTAAACAATCCTGCCTTATGGTGTTCTTGGTAGGGGCGAGCACGGGAAAACATGCTAAGATCATGCCAAGCACACCCAATTTTTTCCCCTGATTTTTTGTACCTCCTTTTTTTCCCCCCTATTTTTTGTACAACCCCATTTTTTTGCCCCCATTTTTTGTACACCCCCATTATTTCCCCTGATTTTTTGTACCTCCCCATTTTTCCCCTCTATTTTTTGTACACCCCCCTTTTTTTCCCCTGAGTTTTTGTACCCCACCGATTTTTTTGCCCTGATTTTTTGTACCTCCCCATTTTTTTCCCCCTATTTTTTGTACCTCCCCATTTTTCCCACCCCATTTTTTGTACTCCCCATTTTGTTGCCCCAGATTTTTTTGTACCCCCCCATTTTTTACTCCAATTTTTGGACCCTCTCCATTTTTTTTCCCCCGATTTTTTGTACCTCCCGATTTTTCCCCTGATTTTTTGTACCTCCTTTTT
>NW_020957122.1:49926-53256 GCF_003031625.1 Empidonax traillii | reverse complement strand
CCCCCCTTGTCTTTATCCCCCCGTCTCTGCCGTGTCCCCGCTGTGGCCGAGGTTCACTCCCCGCTCTGTGTCCCGCAGGTTGTTCCAGGGAGCAAGATTTGCCTTTGTTTCTCGTGACAACGCACCCAGAAGGAGGAATCTCAAGTGTGTGTCTGAATGCTCTCCTAGTCCAAGGCTTCCTCTCAGACGAGCAATAGGTGAGACAAACGAGGAATACAAGGGAACAATAAGGAAAAGCCCCACGTGTGTCTGTAAAAAGAAGAGCCAGAACCTGCTCTGGGCTCAGGGTCTCCAGAACAACAAGGGTCAATTTAAGAGAAAGTTTTGTTGCCAGGAGACTGGAACCACGGACCAGAAATGCTGATTAGTTGAAGCACTTGAGGGACGAGGAAAAGAGACACCTCAGTGTCTGTGTTATGATGTCCCAACATAAACCAGCACAGCTGTTTTGGCAAAGTTAAACACAAGGATACAAATCCTGACAGCACAAATGCGGGGCATGTGCTCACAGACTGGGAGTGAAAGTTTGATTAGAAAACATCGCTGGAGTTCATTACTTGGGTGAGCCGGGAGTTAAATCACTGGAGGAGGACAAAGATAAAAACGTTAAACTTACCCAGCTCTGTCCTTCTTTTGGCACTAAATAAACCCAAACCTGGTGGAGGTTGGGCAGCCAAGGTAAGAGGAGTTTGTAAAACCTGTGTGTGCACAGCTTTGTGCTTTCCTAAGCAGCCAGAAACTTCTGCAGACGGTCATTACAGCACAAAAAAAAAAGGCATTTTAAGTTCCATGTGGGCATCAAAGAGGAAAGTTTAGAAAGAAATCTGAAAGAAATCAAATAAAAGGAAATAAGGATAGAATTTCAGAAGATCCAGGTCTGGCCATCAGACCCTTATAATGGTAACTGGAAAATAATAATTGCCCAAAAGTTAAAAAGTTCCTCTTTCATGTTCCTCTGGAAAGGCTGTCACGGTCAGAGCAAAAGAAAATTGCCCACCGTGAGGCGGGTTCGGATTCCTTGCTGTCATTGTGTTCCCAACAAAGCTGGCAAACACCTGTGGAAAAGAAAACATCTGCAAAATGCTTCTGTAGAGGTGGGGAGAAGTAAAACCATTCCCACGTGTTCATCTGCTTTGAAACCAGATGTGGGGAGAATCCGGACCTGGGAAAGCTTTTGCAGCTCCTGAAAAACCCCTGTAGCCTATTCAATAATGACATTAGAATAAAATCAATGATTTATACAGAGCATTCTTAAAAATTGCAAATGTAATTGAATTATTGTGCCAGTGGAGAAATGGGGAATAAATGAGTTGTGCTTGCTTAACCTGATTTTGGTTTCTTAGCATGAGGTTTATAATTGCTTTAAGTAAGCAAGTTATTTGTATTCATTAGCAGTAATTGAGGAGTAAATGTGATAGGAACATATTTTCTCTTGGAAAACTCTACCAGTGAGTGTGTGATCTCAACTGCATCGTTGCCGAGACTGAGCCATCCTCAACAGAATGGATCCATCAGTAAATTACCCTGCAGGGTCAGATGGGCACACAGACATCCCTGAAATCCTAGAGGAGAACAGGCAGCGAGTTTTTATTGGTAGTTCTTCTCTAATCTGAATTTATTGTGGCTTTGGCTGCTGTGCCAGAAATACAAACTGGGGGTGGGTCTGTTTTGTCCAGATGCTGCTCCCAGTAATGTTTGTGATCAGTTCTACTGAGTGATACCACTCTAAAGACCACCTGAAGGTTTTGGCTTCCTGGAAAAATGGGTGGTTGTTAGAGGCTGGATCCCAGCAGGAATTATTTGTCACTGGCTATTGGCTCATGTAAAAACCTGCTGATCCCTCCCTCTACTTCAGCTCCTGGAAATCCTAAATAAAACTGCCTTGGAAAATCCCACCGTGCCCTCCCAGCCCCAGAGGAGTCACTGGGGCTGCTTTGAACAACCTGTGGCAGAGCCAGCAGGGAATGCCCTCGGAAACTCCTCAAAGCTGGAAGTCATCAAGGAATTTTAAAAGCCAGGAGTTCCTAAGAATTAGTTTGTTTTTTTTTCCCAGGCAAATACCAGAGTGCATGGCACAGAACATGCCCCTGGAGCTCACCCCCAGGCGGGCAGGGAGGGAGAAATTACAGCCACAAAGCAAACTGGGGGGACACGCCTTGCCTGTTTGCTTTGCTCTCAATTCAGTTCTCAAACAACTGCCATGAGGTTTCTAGAGGAAAATAAACCAGACTATCCCCCAGGAAAGGACATACCGATTGCCTGCTGCAGGAATCTCTTCACTGCTCGAGGGTTTCTCTTGCTGGCCAAGCAGAGACTGCTGCCCAGGGGATTAGTGATGTCCATGGAGCAGCCAACCACCTGCAACAGAGACCTGCATTTGCTCAGGACACAAGAGCAAGCTGAGGATTACAAGGCTCCTTATCTCCACACAGCCCTTGTTTCAGCTTTCTTACCTCTTCTTAAAGGCTTGGCACAAATACCATTGGATTGATTGATTTAAAACTTCAGAATGTTTGCTGCTAAACTATTCACACTGCTTAGAAAAGAGAAGGGATTATCTGGCTTTTAAGCCTGTAATGTGAAAAGATCCCTGTTGTCCACCACCTTACAGATTTCAGACAGTTATTATATATATATATATTTATATTTATTTAGCCTGTCCCTACTGAGATCACTTCTCAGCTACTCACTGGAGGTGCAAACACATTTGGAAGGTGCCTGTTGCTGTCATTTTGTGTCAGTGCACACATGCAGATGCAGAGCGAGGGCCCTTAATTTGGGCTCAGTGAGCTGCTTGCTTCAGCCCTTTCTTGTGCCTGAGCTGCACTTTGAGCTGGCTTTTCTGGCAGTGCCACCTGTGCGTGCAGAGGATAAACCAGAGGTGAAGGAGTGTTGTAAACCCTCTGTCTGTACTCAGAGATGATGTTTTTGGCCGTAGGATTTGGTGGTTTCTTAGTGCTGAGCTGCATTTACACGTTTCCTGGGCACAGGGACTCTGTGTAAGTGCTCTGTTCTGCAGAGTCAGGATAGATATTGTCAGGAGCTGCCCCCCAGGCAGATGGACAGGCAGATGTGGATCACCTGCCGGGCAAGAATTGATCCAGCCCCTGCTTTCCAGGCAGAGAGATCGAAGCTCTGAGTGCTCGGGCTGTCCTTCTGTTAAAGCCACACTGTCAATGATCTGCCCCAACTCCCATTTACCCTCCCAGACAAAGGGGCTGCCCTCAGTGGGGAGAGCAGTGACCACTGGGAGGATCATCAGCAGGATTTACTCCAGGAGAGGTGCTGGGTTCTCAAGCAGAGATAAGGCCCATGTGTTAATACCTTGCT
>NW_020957122.1:30210-48942 GCF_003031625.1 Empidonax traillii | reverse complement strand
AGATCGAAGCTCTGAGTGCTCGGGCTGTCCTTCTGTTAAAGCCACACTGTCAATGATCTGCCCCAACTCCCATTTACCCTCCCAGACAAAGGGGCTGCCCTCAGTGGGGAGAGCAGTGACCACTGGGAGGATCATCAGCAGGATTTACTCCAGGAGAGGTGCTGGGTTCTCAAGCAGAGATAAGGCCCATGTGTTAATACCTTGCTGCCACTGGAGTTGGGATTTGCAGGGATTGTCTGTGGCTGGGACTCTGCTGTCACATCTGCAGTTCAGCTGTGCTTGTAAGCTGCTTAAATATTCAGTGGTTATTGATTCCTTATCCTGGGAAACCTGAGAGTTTAAGCCACCTGAAACCTTGCAGGAGAGCGCCGGTCCTGGATAAAACTGGAAGGGATGGGGGATGAGGGAAGAATGTTGTGGAACAGCTGGAGGGGGAGCAGGACAGTGGATATTACTGCCACCAGGGGATTACTTAATGCTAAAACATGCAGAACAGCCTGAAAATCTTGGTTTGCCCTGGTCTGTGGTGGTTTGGGACCAAAGGCAGGTCTGGGGGACTGCAGCAGCAGCAGCAGAGGATTTGCTGGTGGAGGACATTGGTGCTAAAGGAATTTGCTCTGCAGTTAAACAAACAGAGGGACTCGTCATGGATTTAGAAATAAGGGGGTTCCCACCTCACAGCCTGCAGCTGGAGGATGTTCCTTGTCCTGTGGTTCTGGTTGTCCCTCAGTGACTTCTACCAACTACCACGAGTCTCCAGGAAAGGCTCCTCAGCATTAGGTGCTCAGCCCTTGGAGATCTTCAGGAGGACACCAAGGAAGTAAAGAACATTTTCTGGCAAAGACAGATTGTTTTTGCATCCAGCCTTGGCCCTTTGATGGGAAAAGTGTAACCTGCAACATTCTCACTCCTTAGCAGCATAGCCAAGCCCACAGTTGAAGTTCAGGTGTTGGAGAGAGGGAAGTGCAGTTTGCAGAGTGGATTTAAAGTGCCCCAGAGTTTGGGCAGGTTCTGTTTTTAATGCAGTTCACTATCTCTTTCAGGTTACAAACTCCCTGCCACACACTTTGCTTTTCTCACTCGACTGGTTTTGATATCGCTCTCCAGGATGTGTTTTTTCCTTCATTTTTAAATAATCAGACATTTTAAAGTGAGCAAGCTGCTGATTACTGACTAATTGGCTTTAGCAAACAGATCTTGCAGGCTGGTTACCTAGAGCCAACCCTCATTACCATGCCCACACACGCAGGAGCTGCTCCCACATCTCTTTAGCCACTTAGAAAATAAACCTGAGTGAATTAGGATTGATTCCTTTACTTGTAATAACAACACTTGCCCCCTGCCCCAAAATCACCCAGGCATTCCTGACTGAGGGTGGGATGGAGAGGATGGAATTTGGTGTTGCTGAGGGTTGAACATCCCTGGCAGGGCTTGCTCCCTACCTGGGCAAGCAGAACCATATTTCTAGGTACAAGAAGGAGCTTTGCCTCCCATATTCCATGTTTTCCTGAGTTATGTTTGTTTGTTATATGGGCAACAAAGATTAATTCACACTTGTCAGGTTTCAGTCAAGTCCAGGCCCTCACAGCATTCCCCCTGTTTGGTTAAATATGTGGGTTCCTCACTCTCTTGGAGGGGGCTCCTTTATCCATTTTGCTGAGCTGCTCAGGAAATTAATTGCTTTTATTACAGGCTAAAGGCCCTTAAATGCAGATACAGCTGAGAGAAAGAAAGACATAAAATTGTTCCGATTTTCTGAGCAATTTCTTTTTCCACCTGAATAGTAATTCCCTTCCTCGGCCTTCAATGGGCTCAAACTCCCTTCCTTCCTGCAAATGCTGAAACCCCAAAGCAGAACAGTATTTTATGCTGGACAACTTACAGAGGTTGTGCTGTGCATCCTGAAGATCCTCTTGCAAGGGCCTGGATTCCTTGTGCTGCTGCCAGAAGCGTTGCTGTAAAACAAAAATAATTATAATTTAAAAAGTGCACAGGAATAGAAGTTGTCGTTTAGAAATGCTGAGCAGCTTTTTTTTGGGCCCAGATTTTGAGAAGCTACAGGAAGCTGCTCTTGGGTGATTTCTCCTGGTAAAGGTCACACAAATATTCCAAAAATGCCACCAAGAGCCTTTGCAGGGCATTCAGAACCTAATCAAAGTGCCCCAATGAAATGAGCTGTTGTTACTTGTTCAGTGCTCCTGATGTGCAGATCCTGTTTTAAGTTAAAATGTTCACAGCACAGGCTGAATCTTTACCTACTGGCACTGCACAACAATAATCACCACCAGTTTAATTACTGGGGGCCCCTCCCTGCAGATTAAACACAGTGATTTGGAATATTAAAAACCTCTTGTGCTACAGCACGAGAAGCTTTCTGGTCCTTGATGGAGGATCAAACCCTGGCTGTGTGCTTGTTGCAGGAAGCAATGGCAGCAAAACTCACTCCCCTGTACCTGATTTTCATTCCTGGGAAATAAAACAATCCCGAGGAATAAGAGGCCCCAGTGCAGCCCGTGGCTGTTGATGGCACTGGCATCAATAGGGGCAGTTTGGTTGTCCTCTCAGCTGGAATCACTGATCCAGAAGGGGTGTTCCCAATAGCAGAGTCCCCAGGGAATGGTGGAGCTGGGAGCACACTTGTTCTCCAGGGGGAGAAATGCCAGGAAAGGCTGGCCCTGCTGAAGCCACAGATGCATCCCTTGCATTCTCAGTAGTAGTAACTGGGTGCTTTTTCTTCCCACTTCACTCCCAGCAGCAACAGGCACCTGGAATTCCCTGAGCCCATCTTAACACCACTACAGTTGACCCCGTCAGCCTCTCCCCCCTTTCTCTGTGGAATTCACTTTTTTGTTGTTGTTGTTGTTTAGGGTGGTCTTTTGTTTCACTTACTGTTAAAAGTGACTCATTTCACTTCTGTAATTCTCTTTTCATAATTAGACATCAGTTGCTTTCCCTAGAGCAGTTTCAGCACTTTCCCCACGTGCTGTTCCTAACTCAGCCACACAATTTCCTTTTTTTTTTTTTCTTTTTCAATTATAGAGAGGGAAATGTTAGCACAGTTCAGCTTCTTATAAATCATTGATCCAGATCATTAACTGAGCACTGAACATCAGCAGGGAACAGGGGATATTTTACACAGTGCTAAGAGAGATTGGCTTTCAAGGCAGTTTTTCATAACCCCATGGAAGCTTTAGGTTGGAAAGGCCCTCTGAGATCAGAGTCCACCCATGACCCCAGCACTGCCAAGGCCACCACTAACCCGTGTCCCCAAGTGCCACATCCACACGGCTTTTAAATCCCTGGTGCTCCAGGGTGCAAGAGGGGGCTTTCCTCAGTCTGCCACTAATTGCTAGTGATGGATTACGTGGAAAATTCACTTTCCTGTGGAAAAACTCCTCCTCTGTGGTGAGCAATGCAGATAATTCTTCTCTGGTCCAGCTGAATGTATTGGTGATTAATATCAAATTAAGATAAATCAGCTGTGAACAGTGCACTCAATATGCACTGCAATCAATCAAGTGAGCATCACATCCTCCTAATTCCTGGGTTTCTCTTCCACCAGCCTGTGCTTTGGTGTGTTCAGTGTTCTCATCCTCCTGAGCCACTTCCACGCTCACACCCCCAGAGACTCTCCATCCCCACAGCTCCTCCTGTCCCAGACGGTGTTTGTTGCCCTCAGCACCCACCCCTAGCTCAGCAGATCAACCCTTCTGTGCTGTCCACAGCCTCGCTGTCCCAGCTGGGGCTCTCACCTTCTCTGGGTGCCAGGCTGGGGCTGCTCCTGCTGTCACTGTCACTGTCCCCAACCTGCACACACGTCCCATCCCACCCGTTCAAACCAAGGAATAGAAACCTGAGACCTTAAAATGAGAGCATTGCAGAGACAGATCCAGTTCCTGGTGGAGCTTCTCATGCTCAGAGCACAAACACTGTTCCTGATGCAGCAACAGAGGCACTGGCAAGGCCAGTTCTGCTCCTCTGCTTTCTGTTTTCCATAATCCAGCTCTGCTCTTACTTCCCTGTTCAGAAAATGCTGGTTTCTGCCTCCTGCAGCACCAAACTCCTGCACCAGGACCAGGGGGAGGCTGAAGCAAAGCACTGCTCCCATGGATAAAAAACCTGCAGCTCCTCAAATCCTGGAGCAAGAAGGCAACTCCAACTGAAGTGTTTGCTACTGTATTAACGTTTCAGTGACAAATTAAATCTCCTTCCCAAGCTCAGTTTCTGCCTTTCTCAGCCTCCTAATGAGGGTGATCTGTCTCCTGAGCATGTCAAACAGTGCTTCCAGAATAGAATAAATTCTTAATAATGCAATCAGGTAGTTAAACATTAGCACTTGCAAAAATTTTGGGCACGGAATGTTCTCATTAAAGGCAGTTTCTCCCTTGTTTATGGCAAAGAGGGTTAGGAATGCTGAGGCAGCAAGATGTGTGTCTCCTTTAAAACCACCCAAATCCATATTTCAGTGATGTGGCAGTGCTGGAAGGGCTGGAGGAAACCAAGCCCGTCTCCAGGAATGTCTTAATCCAGCTGGAGCTGAAGGAGTGCTCAGAGGCTCTGGCAAAGGTCACTGAACCCTTCCAAGGATGAAAATCCACTGCCCTGCAAAGGGGGAGTAGCTCCAGGAATCCAGTAGGATGCTGGCACCCATTTTTAATCATTTGAATCCCTCCCTGGGATCCCACTGTCTGCCTCTTGCCTCAGCTCAATAAACACATCCCAAGTTTTCCTGCTCCTCCACTGAAATGGACGTTCCAAGGTTTAGAAGGAAGAGCTGCTTTGGAATGAATAATTGAACCATTCCATTTTCATTTCTCTAAGACAAAAACGGGACTTTTTTTTTTTTTCCCTAAACCACTTGAGTGTGAAGTTTGACTCCATCCAAAACAGGCATAAATCTGGGCAAAGTTTATATTTAAAGACGGGGCATTTTTCAGTGACAAACATTAAGTTGGAAAGCATTAAATGTGAAATTTTCAGCCAGATGTAGCGAACAGGGTCCAAAAGCAACTTCAACCAACATATTGCTGAAGAAAAGCCATAAATGGTGTAACATCATCCTGAAGTAAAATTTCAGTGACAGCCCTAAGGCACGAAACAAATTGAGTTACAATTATCAAATCAGGCTGTCAATATTTTGATCCTCCAACGGTGCAAGTTTGCCGAAGAAAATTCCAGTCAGGCTCCAATTTCACACATCGTTGGGAACAACAACAAGCAGTGGCAGATAAGAAGCACTCCATGTCCTAATCCCTGGGAATGTGAGCTGAGAGGAGCAATGAGACAATTGTCCCACTCAGCTAAAACTGAGAGCCTGTCACCGAGTCATTATCTTAGGCTTGCTAATGGGCAATAATCTCCTATAAACTTCTAGTACCAGAAAGGCTTTAAAATTGAAACATCATGGACGTTTTCTGCACTGTTGCTGCGTGCTCAGTGTTGGCTCCTGCAGTTACTGAATTAAAGAGCACAGAACTCCCCAAGTCAAACACAAGCTCGGCATCCTTTCCCTTTCCCATCGTTTTCTCTGGAGCCCAAATAGTCCTGATTTATTAACGGCAGCTCTGAGGGAAGGGAGATCAGAGATACTACAAAACCTGCCCAGCTTCAGAACCAGCTGTAGTTGGAATTCATCAGAGTGCAGCGTGTTTTTATGTTCTGGAGAAATGCACATTGACAACGTAATCAAATATTTATCCTCCTCTAAAAAGCCATAATTGCAAATCCATTCTCGTCCTCACACGGTCAGTTCCTGGACATTCAGGCAATTTCAGGTTTTATTTGTGATCTCAGATCTGTTCTTTCCTTTCCTGAAGGATGTTCCTTGGCTGCCTTCACCCAACTGGATGTCCATAGTGAAGGGAATGTTTTTACACCTTGTGTTGCTTGTACTGATACAAACTGGAGCTTCATTTACACACACAGGTATGAACCAGGGCCAGTCTGCTCCTTGTTTTTTAAACGGAGTGAGGAAAGTGGACACGTGGGGGCAGTAACTTTTTAAATTTACATTTTTTTAATGACCTAAAAAAGCTAATGCAGAGCCTCATTAAAGCCTATATTAAACCTACCTCTGTTCAGGAAAGCAATTAAGCAGTTTAGAGAGGAAGATGTCCCTAAAATGTCCTCCCAGATCACGCAGATTTGGGCTCATCACTCTGGATTAGACACTGGATTACAAATCAGAGGGAAAGATACTTCATTAGTGGGGTTATGTCAAGAAAAGGAAATTATACCATTTGATTGATGCACCCAATTAAAACTGTCTGATAGAGCTCAAAAATGCAATCACAGGCACAGGGGAGTGCTCAGAAATGCTCTGAACAGCAATAACTGTTCATACAAATTATTTAGCAGAGATTTTGCAGAGCAGAATGTGCTGGGAAGAGCTCAGCTGGTCAGTCGAGGAGCACAGACTGCCCAGACTGCCTGAATTATTCACTACCCAGCCTTTGCTGGGCTGGGGTATCCCAAAACTTATTGACTGGGTACTTGAGGGGTTGTGGGAAATGATACTGCAGATAATGACAGATCAGCCAAGCAAAAATATCAACTCACAACACACGGGGCACACTAAAAGCTTCCTGGTGGGTATCTGTCCAAACCCCTTGTGGTTTGGAAAGCAGGATTTATCGTTTTCTTTTTCCTCCCTTTACTTCCCCAGGTGGAACTCAGCAGCTTTTTAACCTACAGCAGAATAAATTCCTGATTCGTGGGACTGGGCAGTGTTGGGTGTTAATGTGTCATAAATACTTGAAAGTGTCTGACATCCACAGAGGAATCCAATTAATAAATAACAGAGAGAGAATTAATAATATAGCATACAATTATACATGAGAATATATAATTAAAAATATATATGATAATATATAATTAATCCCCTATAATACAATTAATACGTTAATCTCTATATCAGGTGATCAGAAGCAGCTTTTCCCAGTTCACTGACAGAGACACCAAATGCATCACCTTGACCTTTACCAGTGAAATTCAAGTGTTTGGGAGGAACTTTCCTCCTGAACCCTCAAGATGTAAGCCCATGTTTCAGAATGTAGAGAGATGCAGAATTCCTGCAGCTCTCCCTGAGATCAAGGAGGGGACAACAATGTGACAAAAAAAACTCCTGGGACCGGCAACCTCCTCTGAAAGGGGAGGGAAATAGGACAAGGAAGGTTCAGCCTCTAAATCCTCTGATTTGACATATGTTTTTAATCTCTTGGAAGGAGCAGGAGACTTTAAGCCTGGCAAGGATTAGTGTGAGAGTTCTCTGTTACTTGTGTTTTGTAAGCACAGGCTTAATATTTGATGTGCCTTTACCATGTCCCAGATCTCCCGAACCTTATCCCCAAGTTATTTCTGGATTTGGCCTGTGTGTGAGATCAAAAATGGAGCAGTGCCTTCAGACTCCTTCAGGATGGCTCCTGCAGCTGACAGGGTACACACAGGGCAGTGCTGGGCACTGGGCAAGGAGGGGGTGGAGAAAAGGAATGACTAAAAATGAGCAAATTCCTGTCCCTCCTTAGGGCTCCTGTCCCTTCCCTGGGTGCTTTGGGAAGGCTCTTACATCGCAACACCGAGCCCGTTTCCATCGGTGGCCTCAAAGCAACAGATGTTGGAGCGTTGCAGATTATTTCTGCAATCTCCTCCTAGCCCACAGCTGCTGCA
This sequence comes from Empidonax traillii, assembly GCF_003031625.1. Lineage (NCBI taxonomy): Eukaryota > Metazoa > Chordata > Aves > Passeriformes > Tyrannidae > Empidonax > Empidonax traillii. The sequence continues at coordinate 41,277 of NW_020957122.1, read as the reverse complement.
GCAGCCCCAAGGAAAAAGCAGAGTTGTGCTCACCCAGCTGGAAGTGCATCCCGTGACCGGAGCATCTGATGACAGGGCTCAGGGTGAGATCCAGCCTCCGGAATTGGAGCTGCTCCCAAAGCAGTTGCGGGAATTAAGCAGAAGTGATTTCTAACGAGCAATTGCAATTGGTTCCTCGCTCCCTGGCAAAGGGAAAGAGACACAAAATCAATCCAAACTCGGTGTAAGTTATTCACCTGACTGTACTGAGTTCAGCCACAAGCCCCACGCTGGCAGCAACACAAGGCCCTTTGCTCTGAGGGGCAGCAGAGCCCACACCCCAAACGGGGCTCCAGAGTTCAAACCCTCCAGTTTGGGCCTCAGGTCCCTGTTTTCCTCCCCACATTCCAGCTAAACAAACATCTGCTGTTTCATCTCCCAGGTTATTTGAGGTGGGGAGAAGGACAGGAACCATCACCATTTCACACCCAGCCTTAAAATGCACGGCACCATTTTGGATGAGGGGAATGATAAATCTTTCAGAGGAACAAATGTTCCAATCCCAGAGCAATAGGCCAGGGAGACAGAGGTTTAATGAACTCTTTAGAGATGGGTTTTCAGCCGGTGTAAATTGGCTCAGCTTCAATGGAGCCCACAAAAAAAACCTGCTTTATATAAATATACAGTAATGATCTCTCTCTCTCTTCTGTTGGGAAGCTTTTATCCTCAAAAGCCGTGTTCCATGTGAATTATCTTCATCATTTTAAGATGTAGGCTCTGGCCTCTGTATTTAACTGCAGCACTTGCTATCAGGGAATCAGGCAGCGCTTGCTAAGGGGAGCTCATGCCTCGAATTCAGCTGTCACAGCCCCTCGAGCTGCCTTGGGTAATTGGCTCCTCACAAATCTTTATCTAAAAGAGAAAGGCAAATAACTATTAAAACCTTAACCTGAAGTGAGGCAGTAAATTAGCCCACAAATTCCTTTTACTGCTCCGTTTTGCATGGGTTTCCTCAGCCCGTAAATCAGAGCTGAGGGAGAAGGTGGCAGGATCCAGGAGGATCCGGGGGGTCTGGAGCCATCAGCGTGGGAGCTGGTTCCTGCACGGGGCTCTCACCCTCGTAGGAGTGTTCCAGGTTTCATTTTTGAGCTGCAGGACGACTTGAACACTCCTACAGTGACGTGGCTTTTATCTGAATAAAATATAGTGATTGTTTTTTATCCCAACGCCACAGAAATGGGCAATCCAACACCTCCGAGTTTAAGGCACCCAGCTCAGTACCTGGACTGGGAATTGTTGCAGGTAAAAACCCTTGTTGCAGTATTCCTGTGATTTTTAAACACTGCAGATTGTGTTCTCTGTTATGGAAGTAGGTCAAGGAGTTGGTTTTCTGGCATTTTCCCCTCTGTATCTCTGTTATATCTTTGCAGTCAGATTCTTCTTTAAAGTACATGCCAATTAAAAGTTCAGACCTTTTGTCTTGCAGAGCAGGCTCTGGGTGTTAAGGCCTGAATTTGTATTTCAGCAGCTTGGCCTGAAGATAAACTTCAGAAAACTCCTGTTTTTCTGGGCCTGGAGCACCTTGTTCTTTACAGCTGCTGTTTTTCAAATGCTGGGTTTTTGACATGTGTCTAATAGCAGATCCTTACACAAACTCACCCCATTTAGCCAATAAATATTTTGTAAGTCCCACAGAAGAGATAAAATAACCTGATTTTTCCTTTCCGTACCAGGGCTGGATTTTGCCTCCCAGTATTTGAAATACATTTCCCTCAAGATGTGAAATGGCACCTGAATTTTCTATCATTGCCCTTTTTACCTTTTCAAAACTGTGTGTGCAACCTTTGCTAAATTATAGGCTGGAGCTTATTAAAAACATGGTGTAAAAGATTAAAATCACGGGCTAAAACTGCTCGTGACCTTCAGACTCAGTGCAGGGTGGGGGGCAGCTCCAAACTGCTCCTTGGTTTGGGAGGATTTCCTGTGAATTCAAGCCTCACTTCCTTGGGTGAGTTGGCTTTTCTTTTGGTCCCAGGAGGGACATCCCTCCCTGTGTGTCACTGCAGCCCCTGCACATTGGGCTGTTGAAATCCCCCAGTGCTTTAAGGGGCATCTAAAGATAATTTTATTTATTTCTTTTAACTCTGTTTTGCCTGGAAACACCCCCCGAGTGTTGCAGGCTGATTCAGCCCCCCAGCTCCCGTTTTCCCAGGGAATGTCCATGTGGACACATCCAGTGCAGAGGGAAAAGCACAGTCTGGCTCCTCGGGTTGAGGGAGAGAGAGTCCCAGGTAACCATGGCAACCAGGCCGGCCCTGGGAGCAGCAAAACTCCCAAAAATAAAATATTCCCAATTCCCTACAACAGCCATCGACACTCCAGCTCCTTTGGAGGTTCCCCTTGGATCTGTTCCTCAGGGATGCTGTCACACCCAGCTAAGGACGTTTTCCCCTGCTCTGCCTGCTGCATCATCGTTTATCTGCTGACACATCCAACAGGGGCTTCGACTTTAACGGGAATATTTGAATTTCAAGGGGGAGAAACATCGAAGGCAATTTTGTGTTCCCCTAAAAAGTTTCCATCTGTCACACACTTCCAAAGCCCAGGGTCTCCCATCAATATTTATAACACTCAGCTCAGTGTTTTCACCAAAGAGCTATTAATGCAACATTTCAGCTCTGGTGACAAGTTACATTTAGTGCTGTCAACAAACAAAGATGTTCTTTGTTTGCAAAATCCCCTCTTTTCCTTTTTTTTTTTTTTTAATCGACCATTAGGTTTCAGTTCTGAAGGAAATGTGCAGAGAGGCTTTGCAGTATTTTCTGGAAGGCTACTGGAGAGGTGACAGGGGAGGTTGTGGATTAATTTTCCTAGGAGGTTAAATAAAGCTTTTTGTGCAGGTCCTTCGCTTGGGATGAAACCTCTGAATTCCTACAGAGGACCAGGGAGCTTCAGGAGGGGAAAGTCTCTGAAATAAGGATTTAATTTGTCACTACTTATTTTTCTTCCCCTGCTAATCAGTCTCTTGTGAGGGTTATCAGTGTGTATGGAAGAACCTGCTCTAAACTAAACCTTTAGTTTAGTCTGGGAAAACCCTCCCAAAACTGCAGTTAAGATAAACACAGGGGGGAGGGGGGCGGTTCTCTCCTTCTGGGGTAAAGGGGCTCATGATTTTCATTTTCTATTCATTTCATTTCCTCCACCATCCTGCCACCTGCTACATCATTTGGAAAACCAGTCCAATGGAGAGAAACAGAAACACAGCCAGAGATCAACCAAACTGCTCTGACAGTGACAGTGATGGGAAAATAATCACTGTGAGCTGTGCTGGCTCGTTGGGCTCTCACTCCAAGGTCATGGCTTCCAGTACCTCTGCAAATGCTGCACAGGACTGTGACCAAAGCAGGGGGCAGAGCAGGAGGAAGAGCAGAATCTGGAACTCTGTTTAAAACACTCTCCAAAGCTCAAGATTCCATAGCTGTCCTTATATAAACTACGGGGCAGGTGTAATTTGGGCAGCCCTGAGCTGACATTCCAGCCACTGCACGCTGCCTGCTCTGGGACAATTCAATCCAGCTCCAGCTGGCTTTAAACAGGGAGCTGGGCACCTCCCCAAAATGCAGCTTCGATCCCAGCTATACTGAGCTCACTAATCACCCCCCTGAAATTCACTGCTGGGTATGCTGAGACTCAGGAATCAAGAACAAATCAAAAGGGAATTAATCACCTTCAGTTTTTTCCTTGCTCAATTCCAGGTTCACAGCACAAGGCCAGTCAGGGAATGTTGTATTTGTGCACTTCAGCTGCATCTGCCGTGGAATATTTTGGCTACCAGTGTGGGGGAAAGGCAGTTTGAGGTAACCTACTAGAAGCAAAATAATTCTGCTGTGTTGCTTTAGAAATGAGAGGCTCCAGCCTGGATTCAGGGAGCAGGGCCAGTGTCACGGCCTCAGTGGCAATGCCATCGTGGTGATCAGACCAAGCAGGACAGCGCTGATTTTAAGGGGTGTGTGGGTGGAGAAGAATAAGGAGACTGAAATAATCAACATGTAGCATCAGAAATGAATCTGGTTTCCTTGGCAACTTCCAGAGTGTGGTCTGTGTATCCCTGAGAATTTTACTTGTAAGTGGGAGCAGGTACTTACTGGAGACTGGAATGCCTTGGAGGGAGAGAATTCCTGTTTCCTGGCTAGTCACTGTCTGCACCCTTGGGAACTGGGATGGTTATTAAATTGTGTTATTTGAACACTCACAGCAGAAGAGCTTTGGTTAAAAACACCTCCCACCCCAAAATAGACCAAAAGCAGTTAAAAAGCAAGTAGAAAAGTACTTTGTTTTGGTGTTTGGGACACAGCAATCCCTGGAACTGGGATTTTCATCAGCCCCTCTGCTCCCAAGCATTAAATCATCGTGACTGAAGCATCAGAAGCTCACGAGGCTTTAGAAAATGGAAAGTGTTGGGTTGTTTAGCTTTTCCCATCCATCATTTCAATCTTTGCATGATATCTTCAAAGATTTTCTTTTTAATAAAAATGGAATTGCTCTGCGATCCCACGAGAGGAAATAAAATTGCAAGATGTTAAAAATCACAAAGAATGACAATGAAGTCAAGTTACAGACTTAACTGGCTTTAAGTGGGAGCAAAAAGGGAAAAAACACCCCAAGAAAATATACAGTGACTCCTACATAAAATATTATCGGGATAAAAAAGTTTGAGATACATTCTCTACCAAGGCACTTTCCTACCTGTGGTAGCTGAAATGAAAATGGAGATAATTCTGCTTCATGTTTGGACACAGTTCATGCTGCTGCCCATTTTGATCTGACCCGCTCACAGAAACTGCTTGAGCACAACATGTAAATAAAGCAGAGTAGATTTACCTTCTGGTCCTGACTTCAGCTGGAGCTGTTGGTGCTGTTTGAACACCTGTGTGGAGGGATCTCCCACGAGGCTGTTGCTTGGAGGGGTTTCTTGGACGGAGCAAAATCTCTGCAGGAGTTGGGTGTGCTGAAAAAGATGGCTTGTTGTGACTGTGGAGAACTCTGATCAGGACTGACATCAGAGCACCTCTGATAAACCCACCACAAGCAGTCAGCGAGGGAGCTGGTGGGGTGTTCCTTTAGCTCCTCAAAGGCACTCGTGCAGATCTCAGGGCAGCTGCTCATTTGGCTGTGAATATTTCATGGTGTGGTAACTCTTAAACTAACCCACTCAAATAGCCAGTTACTTTTATACTGTAATTTAGGTGTGACCTTTGTGAGCAGAGGAGCTGAGAACACATGGAAATGAATGAATTCTCTCTTCTCCCCAGGGTGAGGTGCTGAGGCAGTAATTCCTCCTTACAGAAGGAAAAAAGAGGGCACCTGCCATGTCCTGTCTTTTAGCCTGTGGCTGAGCTGTGAACTAAGCCCAGCTCTGCAGAGCCAGGCTCATGCTGAACAGATAGGTCAGACTTGCTCTCCCTGGACCATTTAAAAAGCACATTCAAGGTTTTTTTTTAATCCAGGAGCCCAATTTCCCTTTGCAGACGTTGCCTGTCTTGCTCCCACAAAGCTCTCAGGGCTGTCTGAGGGGCTGTAACCACTGCCGAGGACAGCAGAGTTTCCCTGGCTGATTCTCTCCCGACTGCACTTTGTGTAGGACTGCCAGGAGGAAGAGCCTCTCTCAGCTCACAGACGGTGCTGAAACACTTGCACGACCTCCCATTAACACCGTGGCTTTGTTACTTCGGGAGAACATTTGCAATAAAGCGCAGAAAGGTTCAAGTTACCGGTCCTGCCCACCCACAGCACACCCCCCTCCCAGGCCATCTCACAGCATCACATCAACAACAAGTGTGTCCCCTGCTGTCACCACACTGGGGACAGCACTTACAGGGCTGACAAACCTGGGAACAACAGGGGATCATCTGCCCTCCTTTCGGCTGTGCTTCCATCCCTGTGTTCTACCACTCTTATTTCCATCCTTCTGTCCTTCCATCTGCTTCTCCCTCCTTCTCTCCACACTTCCTACCATTCAACTTTCTGTCCATCATTCTTCTCTTCTGTCCTTCTTTTCAAACCATCCATCCTTCTGCCCTTCCCATCATCCATCCATCCATCCCTCCTTCCCTTCTTTCTTCTGTCCACCCTTCCTTCCAGCAGACTGTCCTTCCTTGCACATCCCTGCAGTGCCCCTGCTGCCCCTTGGATGAGGAGAGAGCAGTATCTGTTCCCTCATCCACAGTCTGGCTTCAGGCAACGTGTGCTTTTGGCAGGAACCCCAGCCAGGATTGCTCCCATCAATCTCCCATTCCTGTAATGACACATTCAAATGGCACGGGCTTTACAGGCTGTGCTGGGAATTCTCCCTCCACCTGCTCCCTCAAACCACGCTACACGTGTTCATCCTTCCCTTCTCCCATCCTTGGGAGTCACCAAGAAGGAAAAAGAAACAGGTTTTTATCGACACAGCCCTGTTTTGTGCAGCATTCCAGCAAGGAATGTTGGCTTGGATCTGTGGATCAGACACCCAACACTGTTGATGTGGGGAAAAGCACGTGGCTGATAACCAGCAATAGCACACACAAAGCCCCTCCTGCCTCTCCCCAGCCATAAACTGGAAAGGACTTTCAATTGCAAAGCAGCAACTGCTCATCTCCCTGACCAAGCAAGGCCTGCTCTGAGCTGTGCAGCGAGTGCTGCTGGGGAGGACACTCGCCCTGGGCAGGGGCAGGTCTGAGCCTCAAGTGTCCAGAGGTTGCAGGAGCTTCCCAGAGCTGCAGTCTGGGACAAGGATGTCCTGGGAATTGTCCCCAGCCTCGCCCTGCCAAACCCAAAGGGCTGTAAGTCCCGTGTTGAACTGTGTCACTGGTGACACAGGGGCCTCACCACTCTCAGGTTCCTCCCCTGCTCTGCTGGGAACGCTAAAATTCAAACAGTAAATTACACAAAGGCACCAAAATGTGCTTTATTTGGAACTGTAGCCTATTTCTTGAGGAAATCCTGTCTCAATCTGCACAAAGCCATTGCTTAGAATCGATAGGATTTCTTCAGCAGTAATCACGGCCTTCAAAGCAGCTTTTCTACGAGCACACATAACTCATATCCACAGGAAAGGGAAGTTTCCTTGGAGAAAACTGAAATGGGAGGGCACTGCTTCACCTGCACCCCAGGGCACAGTTATTTTGTTTGTCTCCCGGGATGCTGCAGAACAGCAAATTCCTGCCCCGTGCAAGGCACTGGGGTGTGATTTAGAAACTCTGCACAATGTGGTGACATCCCTTCCTTCCCTCCATCCACACCCTCAAAAAAAGAGGCTAAAGAAAGTAAGGAAACCACTTCTGAATCCATCCCTTCCAGTGCTGTTTAACGTTGCTTCTGGTGGGATAATGATTTCTTGATGGACTCTCACAAATGGGCTGTTTCCCACTTTATCTGAAATAATTGCCTCGGAGTGACCACAAAAGGAACAGCAGGTAGGAAATGAGGCTGCGGTTGCCAAAACATAATGGGTCATTTAGTCATCCTCTGCAGGTTTTAACGCTTCTCTGGCCATCAGGAGGCCTGATGACTGCTCTGATGACAAACGTGGCTCATTTACGTCGCTCACTATCACAATAAGGCCCATGGAAAATAAACATGTAAAAATAGATGGATTCCAAATGCACTCCCGGGCACTCAAGCCTCTGGATTCACCACTGGCTGGCACGGGAAGGGTCTCCCCTCCTGCTTGTGGCTCTTTGACCACATTGTCCCCAAGGCTTTCACTGCCAGAACACACAGGGCCAGCCGCAGCAGTTCTAACTCCTTTACCACCATTTCTTTGTGTATTTAAACCTCCAAGAAACACATTTCCCACTGCTCCAAAATTTGCTCTTCCACACGGTTTTTCTGGTGATTACTGTGGTTTCTTTTCCCCCAGAGCTGAGGCTGTCACCTCCTCCTGGATGCTGCTGGCTGACTCTGAGGGAAGGCAGTGCAATGTCCCTGCCAGGAGCTGAGGAACACACAAGCCCCAGCTGTCAGCACACAGATGTCAGTGCCGCGGGTGTGAGGTCAGAGCAGCAGCAGCACCAAGCCTGAGCACGGGCAGAACACGTTTCAGACACCTCATCGCAGTGGAACAGCCACTACAGATCATTGCAAGGGGCCATGCTAATCCAACCCAAATGGGTCTTACAGCACATATGAAAAGGGAACTCGCTGATTATTCCAAATCCTGCTTTAATTAACACCTACTCCTACTCTGCCTTTATTTTTTTTCCTTTTCATCTCCTGCCTGCCATTCCTTTGACGTCTCTGGGGTGATGGGAGCGATACTTAAAATGAATGGGAAACACAAAAAACCAAACCCTTTCCAATGCTGTGTCTGCTTAAAGAGAGTCTGCTGGTCCACACTGGCCCCTTTGTCCTGGTGTGGGGCAAAAGATGATTTGGAACCGTTTTTCTCCCCCTTCATTTCAGACTAATTCTAACACAAACCACAAGTCAGGACAGAATTTCAAGAGCAAGAGTCAGCTTTGTCTCTCCCCAGCTTTTTTTTCCCATCCAACACCACTCCTTGGCTGCTCAGTGCCTCCAAACCCAGCCTGATGCCGAGGCTTTTAAATGAGGATGAAACAGAAAAGTAGGGCAGACGAGGAGAGGGAATTTTCCAAACATATTCGTGGTTGCTGTGAGTCCTGATTCCACTGCAGTCAGAACAGAAATGGGCATCCCTTCCAGCACTCCCGAGCTGGGCTCCCATCCCAAATCCAAGCCCTGCCTGGGTTTTAGACCAATGCCAAGGGGTCAGCTGGTGCTGTGGGAAAAGGTGGTGCAGGTGATTTTCCCTGATGCAAAGCACGCTGTTAAATGCTGAATTACAGGTGATCTGACCTTCACTCACTCTACATTAAAGGAGAGAATAAATGTGGCTTCCGAGGCTGGAATAAAAACAATCACCTGCTGCTGCAAAGTGGTAGGGTTTATATTTTGGTTGCGACACAGCAGCAGATTGTGAGACTCTCTTCTGTGATTTCCTCTCCTCTTTCCATGTGCTGTCTGTCAGCAAACAATTCCGTTGTCAAATCTGTTTGCAAACTTGCTCCTAGAGAGGCAAACCCTTCCTATTCTTAGATAGACTGACAATAATTTTATCCCCTATCATTTCTGCCTGGTTGGATGCTAAAAGTGCACTAAAAGTGCAGAGTGGGTCCCTGTCCAGACAAGCCAGCAGCTTTACACACACCACCATCCAACAGCAAGAGGCCACGAGCCAGGATTCCGCTGCAGGGCAGCTCTGGCAGCAGGTTTTTTAAGGATTAGGGAAATTTTGGCCCTAAACTGTTAAATGCATGTTGTTAAACCAAGTGATCTGATAGGAAAAAAACGTATCTTAATTCCAGTGGGTATTGACCATACATTAAGGTACCTGTGATCCTGAGGAAGATAAAATGGAAAATCTGCCACACTATCAGAAGAGAACAATGTTAGCTCAAATTTCATTCTAATATTATAATATAATACATGTCTGAGAGCCCTTGTTGGGAGCAAGTATTCAAAGACCAACATTAAAGGGAAAGAAACCTTTCCAATCAATTGGGGAGGTAAAACCAGGAGTGAGGCAACTGCAGAAACGGAAGCACAGCAAGAGGAAAATTAAAACCAGCATCCCCAGAATCCCTGCCTTAATTAAACGTTGGCTGGGAATATGGGAATTGAAATAGGAATGACATTTGAATTCATAAAAGAGCAGCAAAACCATTCAGGATTTTTTTTTCCTTTGATTGATGGTGTAATTTCCTGAGATCCAAGGCACGTTGGTTCACCTGAAGGTCAAGTGAGTGCAGTGGTCAGGGGAGAAAGAGAACCTCAGAATGCATCCAAAACATTGCTGGGCTGGGGAATTTTTGCTTCCCTTTGTTCTGAGCAGACCTAAGGACTGACCACCACCACAAAGCCCCTCAGAACAGCACAGAGCAGTGAGATTAAATATCCTGCCAGAGCTACTTCAAATCGTTAGAAAAACTAAAAATAAAGATAGGGCCCTAAAGCCAAGTCAAGTTTATGTCGACCAGGTATTCCCACATTTTAAAGGCCACTCTTCCCTGAGATGAAACATTTCACTGGAGGAGTGTTGTAAATACTGAGCTGTTGGACTGGACTTGTTTCTGCTGCCAGAGCACCTTAACAGACTTGATATTTTCCATCAACACAGCCCGAATATTGCTGCCCCCACCTTTGCCCAGTTAAATGCTGTGCAGGAACAAGGCAGCCCTTCTGTCCCCCACACCAGGGGCTCTGTGCACCAGTGTTTCCCATCTTCCCCACTTTGCTCCAGTCCCTGGCACCACAAAGCCGTTTTCCCGACTGGAGGTGTTGGATCCCCAGCTGCCCCCATGTTTGAGCAGCCCTGCAAGGGAAGAAAGGCAGCCTGGTGCTCATTAAAATCTGTCGATGGTCTCAGCCCCTCCTGTGGAAGCTCCAGCCGGTTGTGTTTCCACGAGGATGTTTGACTGCAGGGTTTGGAAAGTAGAGCAGCAGGTACCAATTATCTGCCTGCAAAGGCTGTGTCTGCATACACAATTTCTGCTGGGGTGGGATGGTATGGGATTCACTGGGAGATTGCCAGAGTTCAGAGGTATTAAGCAGGAATTCTGCAGGGTGAGGAGGGTGTTTGCACACCCTGCCCCACGCACAGGGAAACACCCCCTGCCCACGGAGCTTGGGAACCTGCGCTGAGAAACCCAGACAAAACACCCCAAAATATCAACGGGGTTCTTTTTAGGGCTGTAGCAACGTGTCACAACAAAGCTGCCCAGCTGGGAGTCCCTCTGCTCCATCTGCTCAGGTGTTTGGAGCTGCAGCTTTGCCTCCAGCTCCTCAGTCTCTGTGCTGAAAACGTGAACGAGTGCTGCTGGTAAAATCGGCGGATCATGACCCTCAGGCCTTGTCTGGTTTTTAAGAATAACCAAGTGCAAGCAACCAGAGCACATGAATGATATAAAGAGCTGCAGGTCAGGGGCCTTGCCTCCAAACACCTCAGAGCACAGGCAGGAGCTGCTACATTCACTCACACGGCACTTTAAAACGCTTAATTGTCAGCTCGTTCTTGAGCTGAGATGC
>NW_020957122.1:26425-30157 GCF_003031625.1 Empidonax traillii | reverse complement strand
TGGTAAAATCGGCGGATCATGACCCTCAGGCCTTGTCTGGTTTTTAAGAATAACCAAGTGCAAGCAACCAGAGCACATGAATGATATAAAGAGCTGCAGGTCAGGGGCCTTGCCTCCAAACACCTCAGAGCACAGGCAGGAGCTGCTACATTCACTCACACGGCACTTTAAAACGCTTAATTGTCAGCTTGTTCTTGAGCTGAGATGCCCTCGATATTCTGCTGCCCTAACAGGAGCCACCAGCACCCCAGCCCTTTCCACCAGAGCTGCCCAAACACCTGCAGACCCCAGCACCTCAGAGGGATGATGTGAAACACCCCACAGAGAGGGAAGGGAACATCCTGGGGTGGGTGTGAACAGCACCAAAACACGTCTGTTTTGGTCAATAAACACGAGCTGATCCCTCTGCAGAGCGGCTCCAGCTGCCAGGTGGGCACAGCGGGAAATGAACTGCCTGGGGCAGCAGGGCATGCCAGGGATGGAAATGGGCACTGGGAGAACCTTCATCTACTCACTGCAGGAGGCAGCTGGAGCTGCAGCCAGGACTGAGCTCAACAAGCAGGCCATGGGACTTGGAAAGGAGCAGGGAGAGGGTGTTGTAAAATAACACTACTGCTAGAGAGCAAGTAAAGATAACTAATTAAGGATTAATATTAAATGAAGCTGAGAGAAGTGGACAGGGTAAAATCAGCCCAAAAGGTCTGTAAGGAAGGGACACGATGCAATCTGGTGGAAAGCAAGGACAGCAAGACTGGTGCTGGTGCTTTTTCTACATTATTCATACAGGAAAAAAACCAGAAGCAAGCCTGAAGTAGAGCAAGAAAAAATATTATATACGAGAAACAAAAGCAAAACCTCCATACGGAGTTCATTTCAGCATCACCCAAAGAGCAAAATGCCTGTGCCTGGTAAAGCCACAGCGGGGCACAAAGCAGCAGCAACAGTGGGAACAACAGCAGCAGCAAACATCGCTGCCCATCCCTTCAGTCCCCAAAATGGAAACATCTTCACAAACCACAGCACTGGCATGTCAGTCACTCCCTGACAGCCACGGCTTGGAGATCAGCCCTTGGCTATTCTTCCAGGCAACTTTAGGGGGAAGGTCACAACTAGAGAGCCAGGTACATTGCCCAGAGATAAAAAAAAATATATATAAAAAAATAAAAAAGGAGGTTAGTTATGGCATTTCAAAGAGAAATACTCAAAGCTCCTGCATATAAAAAATTAATAAGCTGACCAAACATTTGAAAGCTGAATAAATAACCTTTCCCTGGCAAAAAAATAAAGCTGAATGATCTGAGACAAAATAAGGGCATCCATCCAGCAAGGAGAAGGAAAAGATAAGCCCTTTTCCTCTCGCAGCTTCCCCAGCTCTCATTAGAGGTCACACAGCTCAGAGAGGATGAGTTCAAACAACGTTTGAGCCCGGCCTTGATCACAGCACACTGTGCTGGGAGACACTGAGTGGGGAACTCTCAGTCCTGTTCCAGCACAAGGTGACACAGCAAAAGGCCCAGCACAGTAACTTGGAGCTCCTTCCCTGTGCAGGCAGCTCGTCCTTCCCAAACACCCCCACGGCCTGAACGGCAACGAAAAGGCACAACTCCCACCCTCAGGGGCAAATTCCACCCATCCCTGAGGAAACAGCCCTGCACCTCCCAGGAAACTCCCGTTTCCTTGCTCACTCCTGAACAAGTCCCAGGGATCTGAAGGGAAGCAGCTCTCCCTCCTTCCACGAGGTCCCACCTGGCCTTGCTTTAACACAGAGCAAAGCAGCGCTCTCTGCCACAGCAGTGTTTGCGGGAAGTGGCTTTCCACATGGAAAGCAAGCCCAGTGCCCAGAGGAGATGGGAAAACACATCCCCTGCAGATCCAGGCAGCTCCAAGTCCTGCCCTAGTGCTCGATCAACTCCACAGTTACCGATTCAAAATATTCTTTTCACTGGAATCCCAACTGGATCCTCCAAATAGCTGAGCTCCACCTGCACATCCCCCCACCGAGCCATGAATATCCAGTGTATGCACAACAGATAGTCCTTGAGTCATTCCCACATTTGTCCCACAGTAACTGCACAGCCAGGCCCTGCTGGGGAACAAGGAGATGCTTTGACAGCTTTAGGAAAACTCAGGTCGAGGAGGGCTCAGACTGGAGGTCACCTGTTGTTATTTATAGGAACGTTTGTCAGGGTATTTGTTTGTTTGGGGATGTTTGCACCTGTTTCTGCCTTCCAATAAAAAGAAACGTGAACAAATGAATGGTATTGGGTGCACATTTCCAGAAGGAAAAGCTTGCCCCAAGCACAGAGAACTGATAGTGGCAATTTAAAATAGAGACCATTTTCCCCCAAATCTTATTGATAGCAAGTGGTTTCTGCCAGTGCAAAGACTCGCCCCCCACCTGATTAGGAAGCAGTCTGGGCACTTTTGGGTTGTGCTTTGAGGTACCAAAACAGGCCCCTGTGCAGGTCCATTGTCACCCCCTGGAGCTGCTGCTCTCTGCCCCTGCCAGGCTTTGTCCATTCAGTGCCCTGGGATGGAAAGTGCTGTAGAGGAATAAAGGCTTTCTCCTGGAATCATTCAAATTAAGATCCACGTGGGAGCACCCAATTATCCTGCGTGTGCTGGATATTTGTCTGTAACTGGGCATTATTGTCAGAGCATGCAATTTTCAGATCAGGCCCATCGGTGTTGTAATTGGGCTCTGGAAGCAGAGGGGATCTTTATTTACATGCAGTCCCTCTGCCTCGGCAAAGGGCTGTCATTTCCCTTCTCCTCTGTAAATGTTTTTCACTCCAAACCGAGGGGGATGTCCCGTGGTGTGAAAGCCCTGCCTGACACAGGGGCCGTTTCAGCTGGGAAATTAATTCTAATTGCAGCAGGAGTTGGATGGGAACCTTGGTCGACGGAAATGATTTGAAGATTTCAGTCAGAAAACATTCCAACCTAAACAGTCACAATTCTCAGAGATTCACAGTGAGATTATCCACTTTAAAAAAAGAAAAAAACCCCAAGACTTGCAAAAGAGCACCACACTTTTTTTAGGATCACACTTTTCAAGAACCAATAGCATTTTGTTTCACACTGATTTGGATCTTGTGGTAGACTGACAGGCATATCAGCGCAGTCTTTTTCCCGAGCTACCTTCAACAAATTTGCAAAAAAAATAAAATAAAATAAAATAAAAAAAAAAAAAAAGGAATTTTTTTGGTGTCTAGTGAAAATTTTGACTGGAGCCTTGTATTTATTTGGGTTGGACTTTGAGTGGATTACTCACTTCCATCTGCTGGGTCTCATTAAATTTGCATCAACACAGTCATTTGTGAGACTTCTGCTCTTCCTCCTTGTCAACTTTGGCTGGATTTGTCCAAGTCTGAACATTTTAAACGCACGAGGAGCACGAGAGAGGCAAAATGGGTTTGTTTAGAGGAAAGGGGACTAAGATAAATACACACCACCACTTCTTTGTCCTCTGCTTTCAGTTGTTCAGGTCATGCTATCCATTTGTTTTCCACAGGAAGACTTGTTACTTCTCTTCCTGTTAAAAAATGCCCTCTCAGATCAAGATTTTATTCCTGTCCTCGTGCTGTGGAGCCCCAGACAGTGGATGGCAGTGCCAGCTCCAATCACAGCACTGGGAACAGGCTTTGGACAAAAACTGCTCAAAAAAAGCAAAAGCAACACCAAAAAAAAAAAAAAAAAAAAAAAAAAAAAAAAAAAAAAAAAAAAAAAAAA
>NW_020957122.1:21936-26199 GCF_003031625.1 Empidonax traillii | reverse complement strand
AAAAAAAAAAAAAAAAAAAAAAAAAAAAAAAAAAAAAAAAAAAAAAAAAAAAAAAAAAAAAAAAAAAAAAAAAAAAAAAAAAAAAAAAAAAAAAAAAAAAAAAAAAAAAAAAAAAAAAAAAAAAAAAAAAAACAACAAAGGATGAAAAGTAAAGATGAGCAGAACGAGATAAGTTTTGTTCTTGGCAAACCAGCCCTACTGAGATTTCCATGTGATTAACTTGAAATACAGAGGGGTTTATCAGCCCGTCTCCATGTTTGCATTCCAGCACCTATGAAAACCACATGTGCAAAGGAAAATACGCTGCACTGGCCTTTCACTGAGCACCAGAACCACGCATTAGTCACAGTTCCAGAGGAATCCATCAAGGAAGATTTCATAACTATTCCTGTTGTTGTTCTCCAGCTGCCCTGCTGATGTTTCACTGAAGTTCGCCCTGACTTCTCTGCACTCTGTTCCAACCTACGCAGAGCATCCACCCCTTCCCAAATGAAACTGTTTCCTTAAACCATTCCCATCAGCCCGTGCCTTCTCCAGCTGTCAGCAAATACCTCCTTTCTTTTGTTTTTCAAAAGAACGTTCTCACAATCCAGGCGAGCCCTTCCATTTTAGTTTGACTTGCAGGTATTGCTGAAAAGGTTTGCAATTATTATGATGACATTCCCAACTGCCAGCGAGCTGAAAGATCAGGTTCCAAACAGCTCTGAATCACTTCTGGTTATTCTGCAGGTCTGCCTCTTACAGATGTTTCAGAATTTTCAGCTGGGAGTCCCTGAGCACCAGAATGAAATGATCAATTGTTCCAATTTAGCTCCGAGAGGGAACTGAATCGAGATTCTCTGTGATGTCCTTGTTCAGGGCTTTGCAAACCCGGCCTCTTGGAAGAGAAGGGGAAAGGTACTTGGAAACAGAGGTGGCTGCAACACAGCAGCCAATTCCCTGCCATTTAACATCCCAGCGCTGGAGTCACTGCTAATAACAAACTCCATCTGTAAACCCATTAAAGCAACAAAACAGCCCCATTTGCCACATAAAAAGTAATGGCTTTGTCCTCGAAGAACAGACAGAAACGATGTTTGTTTCAGCGAGGCGGGGAAGAGTTGTTCTTGTGGTGATTGTCCTTCCTTCCCCCCCACAGGTCTGTAAACGTTCCTACCTCCAGCGGCTTCCCGGGGCCGCCCCCTGCCCTCAGCTGTTCTCAGGAAAACCCGCCCGGGGCAAACACTGAACCGACAAATACCAAAAACCTACATCACTTTACACGCCTTTCAGCAGAAAGCTTTGAGCCCTGCAAACCCAATTACAGGAGCGAATGGAGCAGACATCTGAGAGGGTAATTATTCCTAATTAGATTTTGACACAGTCTTTGGGAGACAGGCATTTGAGTCATAAGGAGAGACGTTCTCACACCAAAATTCACCACAATGGTAGTTACTGTGTTGAGAAGTCAAATACAGCGGTGCAGTGCTGAGAGAGATGAATCCTCAGGGAAGAGACAAGGAGTCCTGGAGCCACCTCAGCTCCTTCCATCCCCGAGAAGCCTTTCCTGGCCCCAAGGGGTGGGTGCCCAGGGCAGCAGCAGTGCTGCCTTCCAGTTTGCTCCTTCCACCTCCTCTGCTACCCGTCCAGTGGATATTTCAGCCTCCCATTCCCGTTTTTCTCACAATTGTTCCCTGCTGTGTGCCCTCCTCACCCCAGTTTTTGTGGCAGTCTGTCCTTCACCCATCTTAAACCCAGTGTTTGCTGACACCTGCAGCAAACCAACCCAAATCTCACTGACAAGGATGGAAAGAGGGAAAGAGTTCCTTCATTATTCCAGCGGGTGCCACACCATGTGTGGCGTGGAACTAATAAACCCCTTGACTGCAGTGTGGACTGGGGGGTTACTCTGCCAGTTCTGCCTTCATGAATCCTTCCATTTGAAAGTTCCTTTAAAGTGCCTGAATCTCCCTTGAAGTCATTTACACCCCCTGGGGAAGAGCAGCACTGAGGAATCACCCACATTCCAAGAAGTGCCGTGGCTTAGTGCTCCTCCATGCCATGAGAATGTATCTGTGTGTGTGTGCACATCTACATTTGCTACCTAATCATTCCTCTGGTGACTCCTGGAAAAGGCCTCGGACACACAGAAATGGCAGAGACAAGAGCAGGTCCCTTTGCTTTGTAGCACAGAAAGGAAGAGTGAACTCTTGGAAATCCAGGCCTTCCCCAAAGCCAAAGTGGGGATGGCCCTTTTCCTGCCCCACCTCAGGCCTCTCCCAGTGCTGCAGCTCCAAACATCCTGCTTGCAGGAAGCACCTGGAAACCACAGTGTGACCTGTGCACATACATTTACACCCTGAAAGAAACGAGCCAGGAATCTTCCCATGCCCCGCAGTGAAAGAGCACAAGTTTTATCTCCTGTGATTAAATTAGCGCTTGGCCTGCAGAAAAGTTGTGGCTGTGATTTGCCTGGATCGCTCCTGTGTGAAGCACTTGCCTTATTTTCCCTCTAATTGCAGCTGGGCTCCCATTTTGGGAGATGCCCACTGGCTCTGGCACATCTCTCTCTGCTGATTACATCACCTCCAGGAGCCTTTCACTGACAGCAGCCCTCACTTGCACCTCTGGTTTCAGATCCATTTTGCTGCTGCTGCCCTGCCATCAGGAGCCAAATTACCAAATTAGCAAGGGGGAGAGATCCAGGCTTGTGCATTTGCTCAGGTTCCCTCCTTTCACAGTAGGTCCAGCAGATATGCACATCTATTTTTCAGGAGATCAATCAATAATCCTGTTTCCTTTGCTTGCATCCCCAGTGCAGCATTTCCATCCTATTCCCACAGCACACAAAATGCTCAATTCCTGTTTACCCACCACGGAGCAACAGGTGAATACATTTATGCACAGGCTTCAAGGAGGTTTAAAATAAGACAAAACAAACTCTTCTCTGACAGCAAACAGGGCAATAATAAATTGTGCTAACAGGGCAGCGGTCATGGCCAGTGGAAAATAATGAGCACCCTTTCTGGTTGTGAGGGATTCCCTAAGGATGCTGTAGAACCAGCAAATGTTTCCCTGACTAACCAGGAAAAATGAAGCTGCAGGCCTGTCAGCCCTTCCTGTAAAATGCAGCAGACAGAAAGCCTGAAATAGCAGTTCTCAGCAGAACATGAATTATTTAAAGAGCTGAATGGTGGTGAGCCCCCATTCACTGGACTGCTCTGGATACACTCGAGCATGGAGCATTAGGATCGGCATCTCTCAGTCAGCCTCAACTGCTGCAAATGCAACCTGTCCACCCTAGGAGCTGGAACTCCATGCTCCCTGTGGGTTCTCCCCACTCCAGATATTCTCTGGAATGACTCTCTGTGCCCCAGCTGCCAGTGCAGCCCACTGCAACCATGGAATCCCACACCTCTGCCCAGGCTCCCTGCTGTGTCCCAGGAGAAACACCAGACTGAGGGGAGAGCTGGAAAAATGACGCTCATGCTTGGGTATGGTCTTGGAAACTCCAAAATTAAACTGCCCAGTTCACACTCCATTATCAAGTGTATTGTTTTATGTTATATATTCATTACAAAGGCTGTGCCAGAGCCAGTCCCTTTTTCCAAGAGCATTGCTGGAGCAGGGGCAGGAGCCTGCCCAGCATCCCTGGGAGCTGCCCACAAACACCACCCTCTCCTTGCAAACCTCACTCGCTGCTCTATTCTAATGAATTCCAGCTGCAAAAAAAGCCCCCAAAAACCCAGGCCTAACCCCCCCAAACATCTTCCACCTTTGTCACCCTGACCAAAGTGCCCCCAGTTGAGAGTTAATAAATGGGTATAGGACTTTCAAATGACACAGGGTAAGGTGGCTGCAACAACACATTTAGGCCCAAATTTAGCCCCATTTCTGTGCCCCCAAACTCGGTGCAAGGTGTCCCTGACTGTGCTGGCCAAACCCCGACACGGCACACGATGCCAGCAGCTGCTTTTTGCTGCATAACTGGCACATCAAAGGTGTAAAAAGCTCTATTTCTGCTCCTCTCTCTAACCTGATTTGGGGCTGGGATGGATTATGTAAGGTTTGCAGGTGGTTATTCATCAGCACAGGCTGACAGCATTTGATCCTGCACTATTCCAAAGCAGCAACTAATGAGACATTTAAGAAAGAAGATGAAAAGGAAGAAAGAAGAGCAGATAAAAGAAATGCATTGTTTCTTAAAAATAACAAACCCCCAAACAAAAACAAGCAATAAGCAGAACAACTGGAAAGTAAAAGAAAGAACATTTTTGTGAACCC
>NW_020957122.1:0-21707 GCF_003031625.1 Empidonax traillii | reverse complement strand
CTGACAGCATTTGATCCTGCACTATTCCAAAGCAGCAACTAATGAGACATTTAAGAAAGAAGATGAAAAGGAAGAAAGAAGAGCAGATAAAAGAAATGCATTGTTTCTTAAAAATAACAAACCCCCAAACAAAAACAAGCAATAAGCAGAACAACTGGAAAGTAAAAGAAAGAACATTTTTGTGAACCCTTTTGCCTTTTTTTCCCTGAAATATATGTGCTGGTAATGTCATGCTGTTTATCTCTTACATAGATGGGGAATAAAGGGTTTCAGTCACTTTTCCCATGTCCTGGGGCCATTTTTCAGCAGGGAAGAGGAGGACACCAGGAATCTTTTCAGGTACATTTCTTACAATTAAAAGCCAAATAAAATACTTGACCAACTCCTGCAGACCCATCTCTCCTCCTCTGGGCTGAACCTGTTTGGCATTCAGTGACTTTGAGATGCAAAACAGTGCCCAGTTCTGGGTCCCAGAGGATCAGAACAGGAACAGTGTCACAGGAAAGAGAGTGGGAAGAGATCCTACCAGGCCACTTAGCCCTTCTCCTCCTCAAGGCACAATCAGCTCTGCTAAAAATCCACCCTGACTTCGTTTGCCTGAAGTGTTCTGAAAAGCCAAAGAGCAGAGCTGCAGTGATGCAATTCCAGGGCCTGATCCCCATGGATAACTGTCCCAACACTCACTGTGCAGAGCTGGGCTGGACAGCAGGGAATCCCCTCACTGCAGGAATGTCAAAGCCACCACAAGGTTCCCCCAAAGGCAGACTGGAAACTAGGCTGAACATTTAGGGCTTACAATTTGCATTCTGTGATTTTGTTTCCACATTCTCAGAGTGACTTTATCATTTCTCTGCTTAAGAAGGAAAAGGCTTAATCCTCGTGTTAACCTTCTTTGGATATTCCAGGGTTCTCATTTATTTCGGTCCCTCACGGCCTAAAGGCAGCAGTGAATGAAAACCCCATGG
This sequence comes from Empidonax traillii, assembly GCF_003031625.1. NCBI lineage: Eukaryota > Metazoa > Chordata > Aves > Passeriformes > Tyrannidae > Empidonax > Empidonax traillii. The sequence goes on along the minus strand of NW_020957122.1, from coordinate 20,742 downwards.
AAAGCACTTCAGGAAAGGTTAAGGAACTTAAAGCAGCCTCCACCCTACAAATGCTGCAGGATCCTACAGGCCTGACAGCAACAGTAAAAGCAAACAGAGAGAAGGGGGCAAGGGAAGTCCTATTTTTCCATTGCTGTGTCACAGCAGTAATAACTGGATGTCTTCAAGGCTGCCAAAGGAACAGCACCGCTTTTTCTTGAGAAGGAGTGGTGTTGAAATTTCATTAAAGATCACCCAAAACACACGCAGTTAGAGGTGATAAGAAGGTTAAAAAGTTACAGCAGCAAGAAAGAAAGCTGAGGAAAAATGGAAAATTCAGCTGGCTGTAGATTAAACAGATCAGTCACGGCGCATCCAGGGACTGAGGGGAAATCTTGTGCCCTTCTGGGGGAAATGATCATGTTTGAACATTTGTGGATCACTCTGATGCTTGCTCCTTTTCAAAGTGACTTTGAACTGACTCCTGTCTCAGAACAGGGTCAAGCACATTCCTTCTCCCACCAGGAGGGAAAAGCAAGCACCAAACAGATTTTGGCTCCCAAGCGCTTACGCATTAAGCCCTTCAGTCACTTGGACATCCACGAATATGTTATCCCTCTCCTCTGGAACAATATCTGCTCAATTATCCCGCCTGTCCCTGCTCGGGAGAGGGCTTGGAACGAGGCCAGCCACCAGCTGAGAGCTCTCCTTGCCAAGGCTGTCAAGTAAATTGATTTTCCTCCAAGACCTCTGAGCCTCTTTGAGCAAAGAGAAACTGTATTTCATCTCCTTTTTGCTCAAAGGTCCTGGAGCAAAAATCTCAGATCTGGACTAGAGGACAAGCAGTGCCACCCAGGGAACCCTCGGTCACCTACAATGCATAGAGAGTTTTGGGAATGGTTGGGGTACAGCTTTGCTCCTGGAGCTGACCCAGTGGCAGCCAGTGAAGGATCAGCTGGGAAGGATCTCCCTCACTTCTGAGGTATAAATGCCTTGTTCTGCGTGCTTGCTCACTGCAGATATTTTTCAGCTACTGTGCCTGGGGGTTTTTATATCCCTTTCCATCATCCAGCTGCTCCTCAGTTCATAAACAGTTCTGCAAATCCATAAAAATTAGCAGGCTTGTAAAAAAGGGAATTGAAGATATTTGTTGCACCGGGGTAAGCTGTAACACATCGCTCCGGTGCATCGCTGCCTCCAGTGAAAATAACTAGGCAAGATTTATTGGGCACCCTCAGCAACAGCACAAGGAAATAAAATCCACAGCCAAAGGTTTTCCACTGAAAATATATCCACATTTCTGCCTTGGGCCAGGCAGCGCTTGTGACTTCTGCCACTGGAGGTGGCACGGGTCTGGTTGGAGGACATTCCACACCAGCACTTGCACACAAGCTGCAGGGAGCTCATTAATGTAATTTCTTATCTTCCTACAGCCTTAATGTCTTTTTAATGCCAGTCAATGCTAAACACGTCATGTTTCTGCAGAAATACATCTGCAGTGTAAAAAGGGATGAGAACTAACAGTGCCAAGCTGTGGTCAAACTCCAAATGATTTTGTTTCAAACCTGAACGCTTTTGTTTTAATCACAATTGTTGTTGCCAATTCCATTAGGACAATCATCCTGTCTTTCGTCTAGAAATTGAATAAATAAATATCTATTCCAGTGAACAGCAGCATTTCTATGGAGATTTCTTCCCTGTAAACTGATCTCTGTCTGAAAACATCACTCCACCTCATTTATGCCAGAAAGGAGAATAAACTATGATATAATTCACTGTGCTTTGAACGGTGCCAAGCTTTGGATCCAAGATTTTGGTTTAGTCTACACTAAAAGAACCAGCTGTGAAATCTAGGTTTGCATCTGGGCTTAAATGTAAATCATCGAGAGAGAGAGAGAGAGATGGGGGAAGGTCATTTGATCTCAGCGTTTAATCTTTGATTTCCTACGCCCTGAGCTGGAACAGCAGCCTGGGAGGTGTGACCAAAATCTTGTCTGGAGGCACTCAGATAGGAACAACCCATCGCTGGTGATGTTACAGGCTTCAAATATGATCAAGTATATTATACCTTAACTCCCTAAGGTTTATATAAGCTCTGACACTTCCCCTCCTGAGCGTAAATCCCATCCCGCAGGTTTGGCCTGGCCTGGGAGCGCCCCAGGGCAAGCAGAGCGATCCCCCTCAGAAATGGGGCTGTTCCCGAGCTCCTCCAAGTCCCTTCAAGTGTCCAATCCCTATAAAAACACCACCTCTAACTGACCAAAGTGTGTCTGGCATTTAAACCAGCCACGCTAACAGCAAGGACTGAGGCAAACAGACCTATTTTATGCCCACATTTGAATAAACATGCGGAGTTTTTAAAGCATGCACTGGCTGCTCGTTAGTGCAAATGTTATGTAGCCATGTGGTGCAATAACACACAAATTTCCTTTGCTCTCCATCTTAAGCAGCACACAAAGAAAGAAATAAAATATTTATAAGTCACCGTGGATTTAACTCTATCCGACAGGGAACCCGTGTTTGATTTGATGCAGTTTATGGTTCATTATGAAATATGAATACAAATCAATGTTCTTTATTTCTGTTATCTCTAGAGATAATCTCCATAAATCAAGGTGCAGTTTAGCACACCTGACACCTCAGTAGGGTTTCGTGGCTGTCCAAGCTGATGGCTCTGCCTGTTTCCTGGCAGGAGGGGGTGGGAAAAAGCTAAAAATAAAAATCACTGCACGGTGCTTTACTTTTTTGCCTCTCAAAAATGTCATGACCTTTCTCCCCTCAAAGTATTCTCCAAGAGCCTTTTGTTTCCTAAAAAAGACAAAGATCTCCACGGAGGGTTCTGTGGAAAGCTCATCACTGCTTCAGCAGCACAACTGATTGCATATGCAATTAGTAATTGTTCCTTTCTTTTTATACATCTGGCTCAGAATTATTTATTGTTTTATTAATGCACTTGGCCTAAAGTGATTGAGCTGCAACCAAGGCACCAGGAATAAATACCTCAGGATTAGTCCTTCAGAAGCTGCAGCTCCTCTGCCCTGCCAAAAGCTTCATCAACGAAATTGGCTTCCCAGCAGCAACACAAAACCATTTTGCCGAAAAAGGTCACACCAAAACTTTTGTGGTAAATCCCAAATTTGTGATCTCCCTCTGGTCAAAGAGCTGAGCATCCATCAGCTGCAGCAGTGCAAGTGCACAAGGTCAGGATCACATCCCACCTAACGAATACCAAATATCCTTGAAAAGGGGGAAGGGAAGAGGCCACTTCTTTGCTCAGTATTTACTTTTCCTTACGGAAAACTCCTAAAAGAGCAATTTCTGAGCACTTCCTTCACACAGGGATTATCTGCTGCCTTCCAGGACAACCTAGGCCCTCGGCATCAGCTGCACACGAGGCAGGAGCAGCAGGACATTTATTTCCTTGTTGCTATAAGGAATTGCCAAGAGAAAAAAACCTCACCAAATATCCTCTTGGTTTTCTTATCAACCCCCTCTCCACTCCAGCCATCCTCACAGCATGCCTTCTAGGGGGTAATCCCTACGGACACACCTGCAGCCAAACCAGGAGTCCAGCCCAGGGAAAGAGGGAATCCCCCAGCACAGGGTCACCCTTCCTGCCAGCTGGAGGAGCCACTGTATTTCAGCAGGCTCGGGCCTTATTTTTGAAGGTGCAGTAGAACAATCAGGCCTTTTGTTCCCTCTTTATCACTAATTTTTAGTGCTCTGTGAGATACACCTTCCTCTACAAAAAGAACATTCATCCCACCCTTTACACAATCCTTTTGCCCAGGTCCCAGGAGCCTCAATCAATATTCCTCTCAGTCCCTTACACAATTCTCTTCATTTTGTTAAAGTGCAGACCTCCAAAAAGAATTCAGCCCAACGCCAGGATGTCTCGAGCTTCTCTCCAGCCTGGAGCCAGCTCATTTCCAGAGGCAGCTGCGGGGGAGATGAGCTATCCCTGCACTGAAATGGAGCTGAGAGGTGCAACTCTCCCTTAATCCAGCCTCCTTTCATCAGGGGATCAAGGGTTTGTCTGCAAGCACTTCTGCTCTTCGGTTTAATCTTCCCTTATCTCCTGAGTGGCCACGGAGCAGCCTCTTGGAATTAACAGGGCTCGCTACTAATAAGCTCAGGAACAGCTCTAGAGCGCAGAGGTTTGGGAAGGCCATGGAAGATGCTCCTGAGCCCTTTCCCAAGGGCCCTGCTGCAATCCCTTCTTCCCTTCCCAGTGCAGTATCCGCAGTGATCACCCAGAACCCGCTGCCTCCAGTGAAACAGGTCTGGAGAGAGCTGGCTGATCTTTCCCCCGCTGGGGCTGTTGGGATTTCCAGCTCCAAGCTTTCCCTGCCCTCAGCCAGGGGCTCAGAGGAGATTTCCTGGAGACAAATCTCTGGGCAAACCAGCAAATCCCTCGTGCTGGTGTTGTGCCTCTGTTATCACAAGCTGCCTGTGTGGCAGCTCCAGTGGAGATCCTGTCGGTATGACCAGGGCAATAAAGAGCCGGGAAGCAAAGACAGGGAAGGACAGTGGGGATTTCTGCAAGGGGAGAGAGCACAGCAGAGTGTCAGAAGAGCCAGGGAGGGACATCTCAGGTATGTCCTCAAAGTGCACTTAGTCCAGGCTGGGAGCCAGGTTTTATCCCAGTCCTTCTCCCGTCCATCTGGACGCACTTTACTGCGGCTTGGGAAGTGCCAGGTCTGAAACTTTTGCTCAAGAAGGGAAAACTCTTTTTTTTTTTTTTAGCAAGTTAATGTAGTTGAGTCAGGGAGGGTCACAGAGCCTTCCTCAGTGAGACAGCATCAAACCCTCCATCAATATAACTGACTGACAAAAGGTGTGGATCCCAAACAATCACAACGTATTCCCCAGAAACTCTCAGGCCACAGGAATAGCGAGGACACGGTAATTAAGGCAGGACATCGGTGCATCTGCACTCACACCCAGGCTGCCTCCAGCAGCTGGGCAGAGCACACTGGGGATAACTGGAACAGAGCCCTTCCCACAAGCACTAAAATATCTTTATTCTTGGCTTGTGTCTCTACAAACCCCAGCACGGGAGCTGGGTTTCACGGTGAGGGCTGTTCTGCACTACTGCAAACGAAATGCCTTAAAATGGCTTTCAAACTCACTGCCCACAAATCAAAGGTGCCAAACGTGTGCAGAGCTGAGATTCCCAAGCACCGTGGCCTTGTGCTGCCAGAGAGCCCTGCTATTGCCCAGAATGGAAATGATGAAGACGTCGTACAACATGGAGAGGAATGAAAAAACCCCTTCACAACACAAAATAACCCTTCCAGTGACTCACTGGCAGGCTCAAGAGATAAGAAACACAAGATAAGTGAAGGCAAGCACCCCAACAGCATTTCAATACCATGCCCAGTCTGAAAGAAGAAAATCTATTACTCTCCCCAGGAGAAGGAGTCACAGGCTCTTTATTGTCTCCAAGCATGAAAACAACGAACAATATCTCAAGACAGAGCTCATGCTGCCTGGGAGACAGATGGGAGAGATGCTGTGTCATTTTTTTGTTGAACTTCTCCCAGCAAAATCACTACTTTACCAATAAATCACTTTTCCCCCAGCATTTGTGCTCTGACCCAATACAAAAACATGATTTGTAGAAAATGCGGGAAGGCTGAGTTTTTCAAGTGATCCCTCATCATCTGACTGGGTGTCACATCCCTGCAGGGAGAACAGAAATGAACACCCCCAGGGCTTCCCTCAGTGCCTTCCAAGTGTGCTCCTACACATATTCACGCTACAGAAATATCCTTTGAAGCCAAGGTGTAGCTGTTTTAGGAAGTGAAGGTGGGAGGGAGCTGGGAAGGGTGTCTGAATTGCCTGCTAACCTGAGCCACCCAGGAGCAGGGCTGTTCCCAGCCAGTCTGGCAGGAAAAGGACCGTGCCACTCTTGATTTCTAGACAAGAGCAACAAATAAGTGCTGTGGCAGGAATCCGCAGGCTGGGATGGAGAGAAAATACAACTTAACCCAACTAAACCTGCTCCAGAATTGTGTTACACTGCGGGGGATGATGATTTTCTTCAGCAGCAATGGAAATAAACAGTGGACTAAGCCCAGGCTTTGTATGGCTTTAGTGAGGCTTCCCAGCCAAATTCCAAGGAAAGGGACCCTGAATCAAATGCCAGAAAAAGCAATGGAAAAACTCCCATCCCGCTGAAAGGTCTTTAGATGTGGCCCATCTCCTGTACTCTCTTGGCAGAGCTACTCACAGTTACACCACTAAAATACTCACAGGATGGGAAATATCCCTTTTTTCCCCTGTCACACAGGGATATGTTTATCCCAGATAAACTCTCCAAATCCCCCCTACTGCTGAAAATGTCCATACGCGTCATTACAATCAGCCTCATGTACAGCTAAACCCACACGTGCAGGGGCTCTCTGCTGGTATTTAGGAACAATGAATGGTCCATTTGTCAACCCAACATTAGACCTTCTCAGAAGATGTTTCCCTTGAAGTTCACCACTAGAAAGCATAATGTATCTTTTTTTCTCCTTTTCCCTAGAGAGATCAGATGCTGGAATTACTGCTGGCATTAGTCCTGCTTCTCTACTGAACTGGAGGAAGCATTTTCACCAGGCTCAATTAAAGCTCAAGTTAAAGTGTAGTGAACCAAATATAGCCAATATTTTACTGTAAGGAAAAAAGTTACATACTTTACTATATTGGCTATATTAGTATATATTATGTATTCACTTTCCATATTTTTATATTTAACATACACAAGAATGTGTGAATATTAAATATAAACATTAAGTATATAAATAATGTACATATTTTATATATGTTTGAATGTAAGGAAAATGAACATCAATGTTTTATACAGGAGAAATATTGTCCCTGGCTTTAAAACCCAGTTTTTGGAGTGTCAGGAAGGGCAATTAATCCTGGGTCTGGTTTGTCAGCTCCCCCTCCTCTTCCCACCCAGACAGAGACCCCCACACAGCTCTGCTCTGTTTACATTTCTTTGCATTTGTCTTCTTTTTGTTTCCAAGGTTCACACTCTCTGTAACACCAAGATGCAGTTTCCCTCACACAAAGGGAAAAAAGGACAAACCTCCATCTGCAGCACAACCCACAGGAAGACAAGTCTGGTTTAGACTCAGTCCACGCAGGAAAACGTGGACTACAAGATGTTTTTGCCATTTTGCTGATTTGGCCTCCCTGCCCATCAGGTTTTTAAAGCTCATTCCAAGCAGCAGGAGAGGCTAAAGCAAAGCCAGCCCTGTGGGGCCCTGGCCTGAGGGAATGCATTTATGGTGTATATCACATGCTGGGACAGGGGTGCACGGTCAAGAACATCCATAGTGTTTTATTGGACATAAAGGAGAAAATGGGCAGTAATAAACTGTCAAAGTTATGCCTTTTAGCAGCTGGATGGCCACTTCAGAAATTTAAGACCTCCCCTTTAAAAAGCAAAACAACTAAGCTATTATTCATTTTTATTTCACTCTTTCAATTCCCCATCAAAGATTTTCACTCCACATACAACACCTTGTTTTCCAACAGCTGTCAGGGAGGTAAGAAATTCTGCCTTGAAGAAAAACACAACCATTTCTTTCTGTCCCAAGGTACAGCAGCTCCTGTTTCAATCCAGACAGGGTTGCAGCAGTTACATTTATGCAGATTATATTTCATTCCACCAGAGCAGGGGATGAGATGAGAAAGGCTAACACTCCAGGAAGTATTCTGGAAGCTAAACATTCCAGGAGGGAGTCAAAGATCCATCCTACAGTGTAGGCTCACCCCCTCCAGGAGGCTGACGCAGGGTTAGGTCTAAGCTTACCCCCTTCAGCCTTTTCCAAACATGATTTCATGGTCACAGCATCAACTTGTTCAACTCACTTCAACTTCTGTTCAGGGAATTTCTGGGCACGGGGCGCTTGGGTTCAGTGCTGGGGTTATTTTGCCATTTCTGCCCTCAGAGCTTTAGCTCTCCATGCAGAGAAGCACCTGGACCATGGACACCACGAACAAGCAAAGGCACATCTCTCCTGGCCCATCCCCAGCCCACTCTTCCTGCTGCTGGGTTGACAGGTTTCCTCACAGCTCTGGGTTTCTAGACAGACTTCTACTAATGCAAAGCAACACCAAAGTACAGACTCCTCACTCTTCCTTTTTAGGGAAAGCAGAACAGCTTTGCAGCTCCTTCACCTCAGATGATGCAAGGAAGGTTTCTGTTTCACCCAGTTTAACCCCTGCAGAGGTTTGTTGTGGTTCTTATCACAGGTCCCTTCCTATGAGCCTGCAAACTCCTGGCAAACTCTGAGTGGGACCTACTCCTCCTGACTCCACATGAACCCAAGGTCATGCACACCTTTATAGGGGAATTAATGATTTTAGGACCCCAGCCCTTCGAGGTCTGTTTGGCCTTTGGGTAGAGTTAACTGCCCAAGGGGATGTGGTTTAGGCAGGATTTTATGCCTCCTTTAGCAATCAATACACTATAAAATACATGCTGAGGTTCCCACTCACACAACTCCAGCAAGCCTCACAGCATTGAGGCACAGGATTTTGGCAGCACCTGATCCTCCCTGGTGCCTTTTCCCTACAGAGTCACCTCCCATTGCCCCTCAGCCCGAGGACAAGGCTCAGTCACTGCAGAGGGCGGCAAACAGGAGGCTGATTACAGAGCTCAGTTGAGAGGCAGAGCCCTGCAGATTGGGGCATCACATAACCTTCCCTGCTCCGAAGGTCAGGCACGGGGTGGGGGGGAAGCTGGATTCCTGTCACCAGGAGGCTCCCTGCTGGCTCTCAGCTTTTGGGGAATGCACATGGACACATTCAGACACAACTGCAAACCAGGATGCCAAGGAGGTGACAGCAAGCTGGTCCTCTGCAAGCACATGAGCTTCAGCCAGAGGAAAAAAACCCACAGCTTTATGAGCTGGGAAGGTGATAAACTTCCCTACAGGAGTATTAGGATGTTCTTCAGCTGTGTGACTTGCATACTGCCTTTGAGACACCTGTTTCAAAGCCAGGCTTTACACCACGAGGGTGATGTGCCTTTCCCTTATACCCCCTTTGCAGCACTTTCCTGCCGAGTTTCACAACATTCCAGGCTGGAGCAGCAAAGCTCCACAGGAGTTCTCAGGTCTATGCAATTTAGGCATATTTTAGATCACTATCTGAAATAGAGACTCGCAGCCCTCTGTGAGCAAACCCACCCCCAGAGAATAAAAGCAAACAGCCAGTGAACACCCAGCTCTCCCTGAACACCAGTCCAAGCCCATTTCCATTCCACCTGCACCCCTCTGCTCCCAGCTGCTACCACAGGTATAAAAACAGGCTGACGCTACAGACCTCACGGGCTAAGTTTTGTGTCTGTAAATAAAACTGGCGGTATTTTTCCTTTGAACAACCTTTAGCAGGTTGATCCTGCCTCTGGGAATGATATTTCCTTCACACAAACCTGCCTGAAGGATAATTCACACACAGGAGGTGAGTTCCACTCCCCTGGATCTGCAAACCCTCTGCTGAGACCCTGCACAACCCAACATTTGGGCTCCATTCGTGCAATTTCCTCAAGTCAGGGTCCAACCTCGCTAAATTCCCTGCATGTTCACATGAACTATTCAATGAACAAAGCTATACACAAGTTCTGTTCTTCCCTGTCTCTCTGAGGGGTTTGGTGGAGTCTGTGCTGATATTTGGGCCAACTGTTGCCAGATGCCTAAAAGGGCAAAGTAACTCCCCAATCAAATTAGAAGTGGTGGGTTTGCACAGTCTGACCAGAGACAGACAGACTGATCCCCTTAAAAATATTTCCACTCAAACTTTCCTTTCTGTCTCAGAGGAATCAAACATTTTGCAATGAGGTTGAACTTCCCTTTTCATGATGCCTTCACTGGAGAGGGAGCACTCTCCCAGGCTCCAGAGACAAAAGATTTACAAAAAATGGTCTTTCATGTCTAATTTCAGTTTAGCTTCTGTTATGACTCCCTGTCTTGGGCTCTATACCAGGATTTCCTTTGCCTTCTGAAGCAAGAGTAAACTCAAGTATTAAACAAAAACTTCTATTTAAAAAGAAAACAATTGAACTTTTCATCTGTAAATGTACACATTTGTTCCAGAAATTTAAACCTAATCTATCAGCTCTAACATCTCTAACAAAAACCCCATACAACGAATAAATTCAAAACTTAACACACAGCAAAAAAACTTTTATACTCCCCAGAGCCAGAAGGACGTAGAAAGAAGTTTAAAATGCAGAAGCAGATGACCAGAGAAATTTGTGCAGTTTGTTCTTGCCAGGACAATGCTCCAAATCCCCCAAGATATCTATCACTTTACGAAGCACAAGCGTTATTTTCGAGTGAGCTTAAAATCCCACCAGGCTTCGCCAGACTCACGTGGGCTCAGGGCAGAGAGATGGGTTTGTTCCCCAAACCACCTTTGTGGCCAGAGCCCAGGCCCCAGCACTGCCCAGCCCCAAGAGCAAGGGCATTTGGGGTAGTGGAATTAAAAAAGCCCTAACTCCTGGCTGTATAATTACAAGCTGCATCATTATGCGTGGGCACGACGGAAGGAGAGGACAAACTGAGGTCACCCAAGGGAAACTTTGATGCTGGCATTTCTTCACCTCCAAGTGTCTGACTTTGCAGCTTTAATAATATTCCTGTCAGGAAGGGGGTTTTGTTTAATTTATATATAGATTATGGGTTGCTGTCTATTGGCAGACACCCACAGTATTGGCTGAGTGCAGTTTAAACAGCAAACCTTCCCTCTGTTGGAAACACCTGTTTCAGCTGAAAGACCATTTCACTGCAGGTGTTACCTACACTCTGAATGAAATAGGAGCCTAATTTTGACTCTGATATGCCCAGGGATGGCAGCAGCATTTAATGTGTCCATCAAACGTTACTAACTGGAGCATAATGGAATAGGGAATGGTGCATCTGACCTTTCTTTTAAATTACCATCACAGACTTTCGATGGGTTTCTCAAAAGTTATTGTTATTAACATGGATATTACAGGAATAAAATCAGCCCCTCGCAGTCAGTTATCACAGTGCTTCAACAAAACTGATCCCTGCAAACAGTCTGCTGAGGCATCAAGCACTGTCTTGTCCCTGAAGAAAGACTTAGATGGAGACAAATCCATTGCCTGGTAGAGATAAGGTAATGATATCCACAGTTAATCAATTGTTTTAAATGGGACAGCACTCAAGTGGGGATATAAAGCTGCTTTACAGCGAATCCTGCAGTTAAACAGGCACGAGCTGATCCTTGGCACTCCCACCCTTGGTGTGTGAGTGGTGGATGTTGGCTGGGAGGGGCAGGGCACTGACCTGTTACCGATGCCACGGCCCTGCAGTGATTATCTGGTGAGATCCTGCCCCACACATCACCACTAAATCAGCACTGCAGCAAGGTTAGAGAGCAGCACAGGGGAAATGACTCCTGAGCCACTGCTCGGTTACCACCTCAACGGGAACTGAGCGAATGAACTGTTCAGCCATTCAGTAGGCAGGAAAAAAACCTCATTAATATTCAACTCTGTCATCAACAGTTTGTTATTAACCTGTCTTCGGTGCTCCCAACCCCCTAAGATCAGCACTCCAATGGGTCTCAGCACCTGCTGTGTATATATAATAATTTTTGTGTCACTGGAGGAAAAGCTATGCACACAGCAGTGGTAAGAGTTCCCTAAGGATCTCCCCTTTAAGGATCTCCCCTTGGAACATGTCTCAGTCCCAGGCAGGACCGTCCCCAGATTCCAGAAGGTATTTGTGCTTCGGCTGTTTCTGCTAAGAAAAAGGCAGGTTTTGCCACTGTGCAGATTATAATATCCCCCCATTTCCCCTGGTCCCAGAAAAGAGTTCTGAGATGCCTGTCAGCAATGCCTGAGCGAGAACAGAGCCCTGACCACCCTCTGTGGTCCAACAGTGCTTTGGCCACTCTCCCTCTTTCCTCCATTCCATCAGCTAAATGCCATCTCGTGAGCTACAGTTCACAGAAATCAATGTATAACTAAGTTACTAAGCATGGGAGATTGACTACAAATAGCAAAGGCATTCTTCCAGCAAGGATTCAAATTTTTCCTATCATGCCACAAGCTTTATTGTTGTTCCTTAAGTATAATTATATATAGTTGGTGCTAAACTGAATTTACAACCTGCTGCAATTCCACGTTCTTGTTTATTTTTCTACCTCAAGAAGCCTAACTGCCAATAACAGGAAAAAGCCATAATACTTAATTCTAGGGCCAAAGCAACTTAAATACCGTAACTTTTAATAGTGGGCATTGCAAAAGACACTCAGTATGTACTGTGCTGTCTCCAGACACTCAGCATGTGCAGTAGCTGTGTAGAACAAGCCACTGCAGACACCAAAAGCTGTTGGAAATGGAGCACGACTGGACCATGCCAATCCTACATGTTATCCGCCTCAGCATCCACTTTTTGCCTGGCATTTGGTCAAACCAATAAAACTAATTGCCACGAGATGGTTTTTTACAGGAGGAAAATGCTGCAAAGAAAACATTGCCAAATTTTTTTTTATTATTTTTTGCCTGTGGAGAAAGCGGTAATTTGTTCCTGCTCACTCCAACAGGGGAAGTCCCTGCTCTTGTCTGGGTCTGCTGCTCCTGGCAGACAGCACAGAGCTCTGCCTCTCACCATTGCAGTAAGGAGGATTCCCACACAGACTGTCCTGAAACACGTACTTGCAGATCCCCTTTCATTATCTGCAGCCCCTGGTTGCTTTCACAGATCCCGTTTTCACACCTCTGTCACAACAGCACTGCCAGCCAGTCTCCTCTGCTCAGGTCTGACATGGACACAAACGTGCTGTCACAGACAGTCCCCCCGACTCCTCCCACCCAGCACTGACGCGGCTGTCTGACAATCGTGTGGGATTTCACATCAGAGGTGATCCTTGGGCACGTGGCAGGGGGGACCAGTGTGACACCGAGCTCCTGGCAGGGGAGCAGAGGCACAAGCAAAGCTGCTGAACAGCTCCAGTGCCTGCGGTCATCACCCAGCATTGTTTGCCCACACCCTCAGCACCCTGCACTGAGCCTTCCTGGGCATCCCTCAGACACACATCCTCTCTTGCCAGGACCAGCCCAGAAACAGAGGTTGGTAAAAGCCAAAAGGCGTCACACGAAGTAAATGGTGAATTAATGGCACTGTTTAGCATAGGAAAAACACCAAAGGTCCTTCTTTAATGAGATCTGCATCTGACAGTGGCTGCATAGAGAGAAAAAAATAGCAAAAAAAATAGCCTGGGGTAAGGAAGGACACACAGAAGGGGATGTTTCTGCCCAAGAAGGAATTTTGCCCCAGGAGTCTGCAAAAAAAATAGTCTTTGTCTTGCCTGCTGCCCCATTTACTCTGCTCTGTGCAGGTCAAGAGAAGTCAGCTCAGAACGTTCAGTACAATGGAACACAGTGTCAATGCCCAGGCTCCAAAGGAACACCACGCTGCCACCGACACCTTCAGACCCAGGGGCTCAGACCAGGATCTGTCACTGCTGCAAAGTTCCCAGGGTGTTCCCTTCCTCCCTCTGCACAGCACAAACAAGGTTTCCTGAGCAGATGACTGCACCACTTTGGAGCACTTTCCCCACTGCTGAGGGCACCTCTGCAGGCCCTGAGTACTTGGTCCAGAGTTCCCACCAAAGTCATATGAATTTTTGAAGCGGTGACTCTGCAGCCTTGGCCAAGGATTTCAGCTGCATTCCCCAAGCGTTATGCTCACTGTGCTAAAAAGCACCTGCAAAGCAGTTCTTTGTGATATTTACTTTGCAAAATTAAAGCACAGGGAGAAAAAAAAAAATCAGTTTCTTTCTGCCATCCCTTAGTTTGAGTAAGCGGTCGATTGTAAATGTCAAACACCAGCAACGTGTTAGGAGAGAATCACTCTGAGAAATTCCCTCTTCCAGGCCAGAGCCCAACTCCTCCCCAGCCCCAAAACCGCTACAGTTGCACATACAACATCCTGCATTAAGACCATGTACTGCAAAGCCCAATTTATCCGTCACAGTTCCAGTAGCGTGGGAGTCAAAGAGACTCCAACAGCACAAATGCAGATGGTTCGCTCTACGCTAAATTTTAGGAAGTGCTCCCCCGGCTTCAGACAGCTCTGCTCAGGTTCAAAGCAGGGAACAGGGAATATTGGGAGATCTGAGCTTATTAGAGGAGCAGGTGGGGACGTCTGCAGCTGAATAAGCAGGTTGCTCTGGGAATAACATGAAACAGATGTCCTGTCTTTGCACTCCCTGAACATTTTCTTCAAATAAACTGCCAGTGCAGGGTTTAAGGCTGAGTCTGTCATTTATCTCTTTAGCAACTCCTCTTCTGTTTCCTCCTGCCTGTTTTCTTTCAGAGGAGTAAATCTTTTCTGTAAAAGGATGATTTCAAAACCTAAAGAGCAAAAAAGGCTTGTTGACTGAGCAAGGGAAATGGAGGGTTCCCTGCTAAATGACTTTCCCAAAGTTTCAGATGGAGAACTCTGGGAGGGCTCTGCACGTGGTCCAGGACAGACACACAGCACAGCTCACTGAACAAAACCACCAACTGGGCTTTACTGGGGGCTTTTCCCTTCCAGATATTTGCCCAGCAACATTTACTGTTCAGGCTGGGGAGGGAGCTGGCTTTTTACATTTGGCTCCAAGTCTGCTATTTCAGCACAAGAGTGCTGTTATTTATATCAAATGCCTGATATAGAGGAAGGGACACTGGTTCTGATTACGTACCCAAGCCCTGGGAAGTACTCAGGCAAGGCTAGAACCACATTTCCCCAAAATGTGCCTTTTTTTTTTTTTTTTTGAGTAAGAGATTCCTTAAAGCACACCCTAAGCAGACTTGATTCCTCTTCATCCGTGAAGATTTTGCTTTGAAAGACCAAAGCACCCAGCATCCTACAAACAAGCGATGCCCCAGGATGTCTCTTTCCTGCTCCTACTGAAAAGTAGGTACTGATAATCAGGAAGTCCCTCTCACTCACCATCTAGAAGGGTTTCAATGAGGCTCTTTCAGGTTAGGCAACCAGCCCCCTTTGTCCAGGCCCAGGATTTAAAACAGGCAACAAACTTATAAGACTTACTAATGCAAAAAATGGGATTTCCAGGTCTGCTGCCTTCACCCACAGCGATGTGTCTCTACAGCCTATGCTGCTGGGATAACCTTTCCTACGTGCAACTCTCTTAATAATGTGCCCAACTCACAACTGTGCGAAAGAAACTTCCAAAAACCTGCACGGAGGATTAGCTCAAGTCTCAAGACAAAGAGGCAATAACTCACTGACTCCAGCACTACCAGAAGCTCATGCAAAATAAATTCCATGGGAGTTTCCAAAAATGTCAGATGACAATAATACCTCAGTGAGGCAGAGCATATTTTATGCATCCTGCTCATTAGCTGCAAAGCCCGTCTGCATGACTGTTTTTTCTCTCATCTGTATTAATCACACCGCATATTACGAAGAGACCCCGCTGAGCCCTCCAGTACATAAAGCATTCAAAAGATGATATTAAAAAAGTTACTGGGGAAATTTGCAATTACACATCTATTTGTACACTTGCAGTTATCGCTTCTCTTAACTGCCAGTCTGTGTCAAAGGAAAGACACAGGAGCATTTCCACAGGCAGAGGTTTGGAGCCACGAGAGGAATGTTTACAAGGAAATAACACCATGATCCTTGTGAAAGGCTTTACATTTTACAATGCAAGTTATGTTTGGCATAAGTAGATTTCTCAAACTGTTCTATATTCAGTTTACACTGTTCACCCTTGATCTACCTACAAACGTCCATCCAGCCCTCAAAGTGAGACTTGAGCACTGAATTTTGAGCTACAGCCTTGATTCTGTGCACAGGATAAAAATAATTTCTGCACACCGGGATATCACCCTGCTACCATGATTAAAAGCAGGAGAATAACAGAGTATGAATTTCACAGCCCTAAACCTCATGAAATTTGTGAGGAACACAGCAAACAGGTTTCCCTCAGGCACCCCCAGACAGTGTTGGTAAAGGTTGACACAAGGGTAGCAGATCCAAGAGCCAAATGGATAAAATGGCATCCCCAGCAGTTTTTTCCCCTCATTCATTATCGGTGCATTTTTAGAGTCACCACATAACCCTGCCCACCCTTCCCCTCAGGGATATCAGTCTCAAGTCATTCGTCAGCAGAATATTGTCACATTTTACAATATCACCCTTAAAAACAAGGGCTCTCAACAGGACAGTGCTGGAGGTTATTGATTTCGAACCACTGATGCAGCAGACAGCCTCCCCCAGCAGGAGAGATGCCCAAGGTCAAACTCCTTCTTAAAATACACATTTGGCTACCAGGAGTTTCATTAAAGTCCAATAAACCATCAGGTATTGACTGGCGGCACTATTTATAAATAATCAGCCTGTACAGTGCTGATCCCTGTTTTTATTTAATGAAATTTGCTTCCTCCTGTCAGTGTCAGGTATTCTGAGCCGGCAAAACGCCGTGACCTCTCCCACGCTAAAAAACAAAGCTGTCTATAAAGTCTGTCATAAAAGCCCAAGACCAGCACCAGCTCCCGGAAATAGCACGGATCTATTTAGGTAGTACAAACAAGATGTCAAGTCTTTAGAAGTGTGAGCTGCTAAACCAAGCACCAAACCATCCCCAGACTCCTGTGCACCACAGAGAGCGAGGGAGCTCTTTCATTCAGCCTCCCTAAAATAAATAATATATTAGGCACAAGCAGAATTCGAGTTATTGCAGCAGTGACATCTCCTCCTGAATTAAGACAGAATTAAAACTCTCCCTCCCTGTGCGTTTCCCGAAGGGAAAGAATTTCCTAAAGGAAGGATTTCTTGCAGCACTGTGGGCCCAGCCAGGCAAGGGCTGGACTTCAGTAAAGCTTCTCAGGTCTGAGCTCCCAGTGCAGGGCCAACATCCTGCTGTGCTCAGGCCACCACACAGTTCAGTGCTGCTTCCTCCTCCTTACCCTAGAACTGACAGGAGCTTTATCCACCACAGACTAGTAAAAACTCATTTTGAATTAATAGGCCTTTATTTCCCTATGGGCTTCCCTTACTCTATTCTTTATGCTATTCTGGCAGAGGCAGGAATCCCTCTTCCACCTCCTGAGCTAGTTTGCTCACCCAACCTTTAAATTCTCCTGCATCATCCGTGAGGTGGGTAGGGATGGGGAATCACAGCACAAAAAATCCAGGAAACATAAGCTTATCCCTTCAGGCCATGCTATATTTAGCAGTTCCCTGGTGTGCTGCTATGTTGCTAATTGCAGTTGTCAGGATGTATGCAGGAGAGGGAGCCGCTGTTTTACAGAACAGGAACCCTTCCTGCCCAGGTGTTAAGTGTGCCACTGTCACCTCACCAGTTACCGGGAGCAGGACCTGCCAGGGTCAAACACAGCACCCAGACTGCTATTTCCCTAAGGAAATCCCTGCTGCACTTGCCAGAAAAGCTGCCTGGGTTTGTTTCCATGCACACACCCCACCATTCTCCCAGCAAGGGGTGCATTCCTGCTGCGTGTGTCCATATTTATACCCACAACACTGCACCGGGACGTTGTGATTTGCAAGCCAGCAGTGCTCAGTGACACCACATTTGTAATGACTATGGGGGATGGAGAGATAAGGAGTTATTACACAGCAAGATTAAAACCCTTCGGTTGATCCGTATCGATTTTATTTTTGCAGCGCTGCCCGATCATACATCTTCCCATTGCCGGCCCGCTGCCGGGCAGGAGGGGGCACGACTGGGCTGAGAGTGCCGAGCACAGGAAGAGCCGCCGGCATCCTTGAGTGGTTACAAATTACAGAGCTCTCAGCAGGGGCCCAGGCTGGAGCCAGGATCCAGCTCGGGGTGTGCCAAAGCCAAGCACAGCTAAATTACACCGATCCAACAGGCGCTGTGGCAGCCACAGCCTCCAGCAGGTCCGTGCCCTGTGGATCTGTGCCCTGTGCCACAAGGCACATGCTGCAGCAGGGACAGCTGCTCACAGGCCAGGGGCTCTCAAACCGGGTTTAACCCTCTTACAAGTGTGCGTCCATGTGGAACAGCCCAAATCACCTTGGAGAGTTCTGACACCTGATCCACAGGTGCTGCAGTGGTGCCTTTGCCACGGCACCCACACAGGAATCCTTCTCTTTGCAGCCCAGTCACACTGACCCAGGAGCATCTCCTGTGTGACCAACCACTCGCTCCCCTACTGACTGAAGCGCAGCACATTATTTGAAAGCAGGAATTATTTTCAGCCTTGTTAGCGTTTGCCAAGCACCGCTCCAACCCCAACATTATAGATGTTTAATAGGTCCACACTGAAACCCTTTGAACCTTGCAATCAATACAGCTGAGCCACTGCACAAAATTTCCAATTGATCTGCGTTTCGCTTCATTAAACCTTAGTTTTACAAGGTTTGAAATGGGCCTGCTTAAAATTGTTTAACAACCTGTGGCTGCATCATCAGCTATAAATGGCCACGCAACACTGACTGCAGGAAAAGCCGCTAGGTGGTTATTTCTTGCCTCGCAACAATATCAAACTCACTTTCAAAAGTCTGTAACCTGTTCAGCAATATTCACTTCAAGGTCAAGCCTGCTGACCACCACTTAAAGAGAGAGCACAGACACGAAAACTTAAACCTTCTTTCTCTGTGGGCCCCAAGGCTCTGGAAAATTTTTCAAACTTCAAACACAGATTTTTTTAAATCATACCAGCTCCTCTGGAGCAAGCAGGCAACTACCATTAGTCTCTTAAACACCATTCAATACTGAAGTGGGATAAACCATGGAGATTTGCAGAGTAATAATTGCACATACAGCAAATTAATCATCAATTCTGCTTTTTGTCTTCTCTTCTGATCCACTGAATTCAAAGTGAAATGCAAGACCTTGATTCCTGCTATGCCAGGATGCCTGAGAGGATCTATTGAGCCCTTAGTCCACAGGGAATGCTCTCCATGGGATAAGCTATAAGGGCTGATAGCAAACCAGCACTCTCCTACCACTACTAACACACTTATGTTGTGGACAAGTATAATATTTTAGTACAAATGGGTTTATGTACTAGCATCCTCTCTTTTCTACGGCCTTGGCTCACCAGTCTCTACATTTTCACTTGCACAACCAAAAACTAGCAATGGAGAAAAATATTGTGCATGGAGGTTCCACATCCACAGGATTCCTTTGTGCTTTGGATCAAGTTTGGACTTTCCTCTTTATTCTGGTCTCACATAATTTATTAGGACCAACCACAATAAAATTCATAGTAAGTCTTTGGAGCAGGTAAAAATCTATTTAGGCAAACAATTGATATAGTGCACAAACCATCAGATAAGAATCAGCACTGTTTAACATTAAAACATAGGTGTTTTTAAAGCATATCAGTTGCCAAGGAACTTTGCCACGTACCATGTGCAGCCCTGCTGGAGCAATGAGCCCCAGGCAGGGGTCTCCTGCTCCTGCACAATGCCGGGGTGCTCCTCCCAGCCTTCAGAGGAAGACTTTCTGTTCAAGAAGGGGGGGGTCAGAGTATTAGGCCAGGTTTACAGCCCAGAAACACCAGCTCTCCCATTCACAAAGCAAATAATTAGACACCGCAAAACCACAGAAAATGTCTCTTTTGCTCTGGCACTTGACGTTTCAGAGCCGTGAGCTGGCCCAGTACCAAATCTCCCAGATGCCATTACTAAGGTGTCACACTTCAGTCGTTATTCACTCCCCTGCCAACCAACCGGCATTGTTAAATTTTGAGGGAAACCTCTTTTGGTTGCTACGAGCTCCACGACCAGGAAGGAGATACACACACATATATAAATATATCACAGAACATTCTGAGTGGGAAGGGACCCACAAGGATTGTATTCAGATTTAGAGACCTGCACTGCACAGAGTGATCAAAAGCACCCCTGCAATACGTCCCAAGGAGGTTGGCAGCACCCACTATGGTGGCATTAGCAAAGGTTTTGTGCCTTATTTCTCTCCATCCTTCAGCTTTGCTTTGAGCTATGGCAACAGCAGAGGCTGGGAAGTGGAATCCTGGACCTAGAGCAACGCAATGTTTATTGTCACTGCCTGCAGGATAAATGCTGTTTCTCTGACAGACTGGCACTCGTACACAAAACAAACACACTCCTACGGGATACAGCGAGTGGGGAGCTGCTCCAGCCACAGCCCAGCATGATTTTGCAAGGCCCAGCAGCCTCTGCCAACTCGCTTGGCACAGCCACAAAGCCAGCTCCAGCATCAAGGCAGGAAAGGAGAGGCACTGAAATCAGTCCTTGTGCGCAAAGTTTTATTCCTCTGAGCATCGACAAAACACAGATGGTCTTTTCTCTGAGTGAAGGCCATCCTGCACTGGAAAACCCAAGTTGGGAAGAGAAACCAGAAGGCAAAGGGAAGAAATCTGCTTTGCAAACCCCTCTAATCAGCAGCAAATGTCCCTGTGCACAGCAGTAACATGTGCAAACCAAACCTGTCTCCCAAACAGATAAAGGCATTTCTTCATGTAAATAAGTATTTTGCATTGACTTAAACAAAAAAACCCAAACAGGCTCCTGTTGGAATTTTTAAAATAGAGGGAAAATGTGTTAATAATAAAAGGTGTTTGGGATCTGTCTTTCTTTTCTAAAATTATCTGAAGGACTAGGGCTGATGTCAGAGGCAGATTGGAGGGACCCTCCCTCAGGAGCTGAGTTCAAACAGCGGGGCTTTCCTGAGCAGTATTCCCAAGGAAAGGCCATCAAGCACACCCAGATGCCTCCCAGGAGTACCAAAAAAAAA
>NW_020957121.1:47586-49066 GCF_003031625.1 Empidonax traillii | reverse complement strand
TGTGATGTCACCAATGTCCCTCTGATGTCACCAGACCCCTGTGACATCACTGTTATGTCTGTGACATTACAGCTATCCTTTCATTGTCACCAGACACCTGTGATGTCACTGGTCCCCAATGATGTCAATGCTGTCCCTGTGATGTCACTATTGTCCCCTGTGATGTCAGCAATGTCCTCGATCAAGGCACTGGTGTCTCTGTAATGTCAGCCCTGTCCCTGCCTGTGATGTCACTGATGTCTCTGTGACATCAGGGTTGTCCCTTTGTTTTCAACACTCCTCTGTGATGTCTCTGGTCCCCATTGATGTCATCGACATCCCTGTGATGGCACCACTGTCCCCTGTGATGTCACCAGTGTCCTAGATGTTATCACTGTTGTCTCTGTGATGTCATCCACATTGTTGTTATCTCTGTGATGTCCCCTGAGACATCATGGTTGTCCCTTTGTTTTCAACAGTCCCCTGTGATGTCACTGGTCCACAATGACATCACTGATTTCCCTGTGATGTCACCAGTGTCTTCTGTTATGTCACCATTGTACCCAATGATGTCACTGGTGTCTCTGCAATGTTTCCCCAGTCCCCTGCGACTTCACTGATGTTCCTGTGATATCAAGGCTGTCCCTTTGTTGTCACAAGTACTCGGTGATGTCACTGGTCCCCAATGATGTCACTACTGTCCCTCTGATGTCACCGCTGTCCCCTGTGATGTCACCATTATCCCCAATGATGTCACTGATGTCCATGTGACATCACAGCTGTCTCTTTCTTTTCACTAATCCCCTGTCATGATACTCTTCCCCAATGATGTCAACAATGTCCCTTTCATTAGGGTTCGGGTTAGGCTTAGGTTTTAGTGTTAGGGTTAGGGTTTAGGGGTTAGGATTACGATTAGGGGTAAGGGTTAGGTTAGGGTTAGGTTTTCGGTAACGTTTTGGTTAGAGTAAGGGATAGGGTTACAGTTAGGGTTTAGGGTTTAGCATTAAGTTCAGGTTTAGATTTTTTTTTAAGTTTAAGTCTACAGTTTGGTACGGATGAAGGTACCTCCCAGTCCAAAGGTGCACACACAGAAAGCTCTTGCTCTTTGTGTGGTGCCGAGAGTGGCACAGGAACCGCGCTTGAGAGGCAGAGGCTCAGGGCTTTCTTTCCCGGGTGCAATGCCAGTCGTTCCCTTGTAGGGACGCTGGGCTGAAACTGCCGTCTGACAGCCAGAATTCCATAAGGATGAAGAAAGCTCCCTGACCAAAGGTGCTCGCACAGAAAGATCTTCCTTTTTATACGGTGCACAGATAATCACCCCAACTGCACTGCATAGATGGTGAGTCAAGGTTAGGGTTAGTGTTTGGGGCTATAATAAAGGTTAGGGTAAGTGTTAGGGTTAGTGTTAGGATTAAATTAGGTTTAGGGTTTAGGCAATGTTTGGGTTAGAGTAAGGGATAGTGTTACGGTTAGGGGTTAGGGTTTAGTGTTAGGTTTAGGT
>NW_020957121.1:39666-40740 GCF_003031625.1 Empidonax traillii | reverse complement strand
TCAGGGAGGCCAGCTCTGCTTCACAAGTTGCCAGTGCCTGTCCCTGCCTGTGCTCAAAGGGCTCCCACCCCCAGGACTGTGCTCAGAGAGCACTCAGGCCTTGCAGCCAGAAAGGGGCTCACAAGGCCAGTGTGGAAGTGGAAAGAGCAGCTCTGCAAAGCCCAAGCTCTGCTGCTCCCTGGCAGTGCTACTGTGCTGGGATTTTTTTTCCCCTCGCCCTTTGCCAATCCCCCCTGTCCTGCAGTGTGCTGTCCTTTAGGAACAGCTGAGAAGAAGGGTCTTGGACAAAGAAGGCACTGCAGGGTCCTTTATTTTGCTTCAATACTCAGAGAGCAAATTCATCATTTTTACATCTCTGGGTCAAATTCAATGGCTAGACACAAAATTAGAAACAGATGTATAATAATATTTATTGCACATAAATTTATTGCACAAAGAACCTGATGAAATCCATGAAAAATCTGAGCGGGAAGGCTGGGCCATTACAGAGTCCCCTGAATGTCACACACCAGAACACAGGCCCTTTATTGCTCCTGAAAAGCATCCAGTCATCATTTTCCTTATGGCATCCCTGAGCTCCTGGTTCCTCAGGCTGTAGATGAGGGGGTTCAGGGCTGGAGGAACCACCGAGTACAGAACTGACACAGTCAGATCCAGAGATGGGGAGGAGATGGAGGGGGACCTGAGGCTGGAAAATATGCCAGTGCTTAAAAAGAGGGAGACAACCACCATGTGAGGGAGACACATGGAAAAGGCTTTGTGCCGTCCCTGTTTAGAGGGGATCCTCAGCACAGCCCTGAAGATCTGCACATAGGAGAAAACTATGAAAACAAAGCACACCAGAAAAAGGAAAGCACCAACCCCAACGAGCCCAACTTCCCTGACGTAGCCTGAGTGTGAGCAGGAGAGCTTGAGGATGTGTGGGATTTCACAGAAGAACTGGCCCAGGGCATTGCCCTGGCACAGGGGCAGGGAAAATGTATTGGCTGTGTGCAGCAGAGCAGTGAGAAACCCAGAGGCCCAGGCAGCTGCTGCCATGTGGGCACAAGCTCTGCTGCCCAGGAGGGTCCCGTA
>NW_020957121.1:31825-32879 GCF_003031625.1 Empidonax traillii | reverse complement strand
AGCCTGTTCCTCATTAGCTCGACCCTTGGGCACATGGGCATCGACATGGCGAACTCTCACCTTTGGCTTCTTCACTCTGGCAGTGATGCCCTACCACAAATCAGCAGCCCAGATGGGTTTCCTTTACGCCCCCAATTCATCTTCTTCCCCCGTTCTAGCCATCCCCACAGGGCATTGGCTATCATCCACGAGTCTGTGTAGAGGTAGAGCTTTGGCCATCCTTCTCTCTCTGCGATGTCCAGGGCCAACTGGATGGTTTTGAGTTCCACAAACTGACTTGATTCGCTTTTACCTTCAGTGGCTTCCACCACCCGTTGGGTGGGACTCCACACAGCTGCTTTCCACTTCCACTCCCTTCCTACAATGCAATCTGCAGAAGCCAAGTGGTCGCCCTCGTGTCTCACCAGGCACCTTTTGCCAGAGGCTCCAGGAGGGACCTTTATCTCCAGCTGCAGAGTAAAGTACATTCTTTACAGCTGGTCCCGTCCTGACTGGCCCAAGAGCCACAGCATGTGCAACCTCTTGCTTGATCTGCTTGAAAGCCTGTTGTTGTTCAGGACCCCATTGGAAATTATTGTTTTTTACAGGTCACGAAGTAAAGAGGGCTCACAATTTGGCTGCTCTCAGGGATGTGCAGTCTCCAAAAACCTATGGCCCCCAGAAAAGCTTGCGCCTCTTTCTTGTTTGTGGGTGGAGCCATTGCTACAATCTCGTTGATAACTTCTGTTGGAATCTGGCACCTTCCATCTTGCCATTTCACCCCCAGGAACTGGATCTCTCTGGAAGGTCCCTTGACCTTACTCTTCCTGATGGCAAAACTGGCTTTTAGGAGAATCTGGAGGATTTTCTTTCCTTTGTCGAAAAATTCTTCTGCTGTGTCCCCCCAGACACTGAGGTTGTCAATGTACTGGATGTGCTCTGGGGCCTTGCCTTTCTCTAGGGTTACCTGGATCATTCCATGGCAGATGGTGGGACTGTGTTTCCACCCCTGGGGCAGTCGGTTCCAGGTGTACTGCACACCCCTCCACATGAAAGCAAACTGCAGCCTGCACTC
>NW_020957121.1:29676-30754 GCF_003031625.1 Empidonax traillii | reverse complement strand
GTATCTCTGAGGATCCGATGTGCCAGGCCATCGAACCCACACAGTCCAGTAAACCCTATTATCCTTCTCGTCCCTCTCCTTCTCCTGGCCGAAGGCAGGGCCCCTCTATTGGTCCTGGTCAGAGCATTCACTGCCTGATCTTTGCTTTGCCTCCTCAGAGGCCTTTTTGTCATCTCAGAAACGGACCTCAATCTTCTTGCGTCTTGGGGATCATGGTTTCCTTTCTAGGACATCTGCATCAACTACACAGACGACTTTTTTATTAGCCTTTTTTCATCTTAATTCTCTCACTCGGGCTTTGAGCTTGGAAATAGGTTCGCCATCCCACTTTCTCATGTCTTCTCCCTGGGCACGCAGATAAGAGCACAGTCAATGACGTGATCTACGTGTAGGGCTTTTATCTCCTCCTGCGTGTGAAGGAAGGAAATTGTGAGCGAGAACGGGACCAAGATCTGTAAGGCTTGAGCAACTTGGTTTACAGAAAAAATACTTTATGATTTTAAAAACATGTCATCCTAATACTTTTCATGTTTTCCCACAGTATTTGTGCCATTTTCCTGTGAGTTATTTCTGTCTCAAAGAGGTGCCATTCAAAATTTCCAAGATAAAAAAGTTTGCCTGACAGAAAAGTCACCATGTTTTCTAATCTACGAGCTTCCTAATATAAATATAGAGAAAAATTAAATATTCTTATTTAAACCCAAAAGAAATCCCTGAGATACCCACCTTCATTTGAATTGAATGCTTGAACTCAAAGCAACCATTCCCATGCAGATTATCCACAGAGCAGCAATGCCTGCTTGTCCCCAAATGCTGTCAAATATGCAGCCTCCTCTTTTGAACTCTCAGGTGTCTCCCTGCTCCAAAGATCTGGGCTGGAGCCCAGGGCAGGTCGGCTTTGCTGCCAGGAACCTGCCAGAGCCCTTCTTAGGTGGTGCCAATCTGCCAGGCAGCGTTTCCCAAAGCTGGAGGAAGCCTGAAAAGGAAGGAAACTTCCCCAACCCCAGCCAGGCTTTTGTCAGCAGCTGAGCTGCTGCCCAGAGCCTTTGGCTCCCTGCACTCAGGGCCTCCAAGGAGC
>NW_020957121.1:23986-26896 GCF_003031625.1 Empidonax traillii | reverse complement strand
CCGTGTTCCCTGGGAAACAGGGGGAGGAGTTGGGGCTTTCTGCTGAGGCTGGAACAAGGTCAGAGGAGATCTCAATGTGGTTTTTTTGTTCTCAGCCTGGTTGCCTGCTGTGGATCCTGCTTGGATTTTCATCGGAGACGAACTATTTTGGGAAGGTTTTTTTCCCCTTCCCCATTCCTATTGATTTCTTTTCTTAGAGTGCTCCTTGTGCACATCAAAGGGAGAAGGAAGACTAAACTGTGCAATTCAACCAGCTGAAGATAGTGAGGTTTTTTTCTCATTGGGAAGGAATTTTCTTTTTTTGTTTTTTTCTCTCCCCCCTCTCTCTCTCCCCTTATCCAGTTGTGGGTGGGGAAGGGGAGGGAAACCCATTTTTAGCTTCTCCAACACACCCCAGAGGGTGTTACCCCCACATGGCAATGACCAGTGATTCCACAGCGCCCCCTGCTGGCCATCATAAAGAACTGCAGGCTCAGCATCCCCAGTGATCCAACAGCGCCCCCTGGTGACTGGCACAGGACACTACAAGTTCTGCATCTTTAGTGACCCAACGGCACCCCCTGTTGCCTGTGGTTAGAATTGCACCAAAGGGCACAAACGGAACTGTTGACTTTTTTTTTTCTTTGCTTGTTTATTGGTTTGTTTTGAGGGGGATTTTTGGTGGGTATAATAGTATTGTTTGGTTACTTTACTCGTTTCCTTTCGTTGTTTCTGCCAATACACACATATCTTTTAATAAAGGACTGTTAGTTTTCCTTTTCCATAATTTGTTTTACTTCAATTGGAGCCTCTTAATTTTAGATTTTTAATTACTTAGAGGGAGAAGTTTCGGTCTTTTCTCATAACTCATCCTCAGCAAAACACCTGTGTCTCTTTTAAACTGGGACAGGAGCCCTGCACTGAACTTGCTGGTGAGACTCCCAAAATTGAATATGGTCAAACATTCTTGCCAGACAAAAGGTGCCAGGACAGAAAGCTCATGCTGCCCGTGGAGTGCCCAGGTGCCCCACCAACTGAACCTCAAAGCCAAAGGTTACAGGCTTTCTTTCCTGGGGGAAAGGCCGTGACATCACAAAGGGGCCCATGGAAGATGGGTGGGGCTGCACTGTGACATTTTCTAATGTTGGTTCTTTGGTTTCCAGGGACTATTCCAGAATGGAGAGGAAAATCTCTGACATCACAAAGGTACCCAGGATACACGGATGGGGTTGCATTTTGGGGTTTTGGGACGTTGGCTTTTTGGTTGTCATGGGCTATTCCGAAATGGAGAGGATGGGCTGTGACATCACAAAGGAGCCTTTGGAACATGGATAGGGTTGAACTGTCACATTGTGAGGGCTTGGTTTTTTGGTATCCACAGGCTATTCCAGAATGGACAGGATGGGCTGTGACATCACAAAAGGGCTCAAAGCACATGGGTAAATCTGACTGTGCTGGTGTTGGGTTGTTAATCCTTTGGTTACCAGGGCCTATTCTGGAATGGAAAGGATAGGCCATGACAAGTAGTGCCTGTCAGAACTGCAAAGACAGACCCACAAGAATCTTACATGGGGGAGATTCTCTGCTCTGCCCTGCACACCCCAGTGCTGGGGTCAAAACTCAGCCTCTCCACTTCCCTCTCCTAAGGGACTTGTTCTTAGACATCCCCTCCCTACTCTCATTTCAAAAGCCCTCCCAGCAATTCCCAAGCCTGTACCCGGCTCTCATCCCCTCTCTGGCTCAGAGCCCTCCACTTATCTTGCAGAGAGCTGGGCCTGTCCATCCACCTTCCAAAAGCACGTCCCTTGGGCTGGCTCAGGGGTTCCTGCAGTCCCTGGGTTTTTCTCTTCCTCAGCTCCAAGAAAGGAAACCAAAATCAATGCATGACTTGAGCAGCACATCGGCCAAACCCCAACCATTCCCATACTCACCATCTCAGTCCAATTGTGGTGGTTTATTGTTTGGTTAACATATCCTTGAGTGTTTGATGAGCACGCTCTAGCACTGCTTGACCAGTGGGGCAGTGGGGGATCCCTGTGATATGGGAGATGCCCCACATGTTGAAAAACTCTTTTAAAGAGTGAGAAGTGTATGCCGGTCTGTTATCTGTTTTTATCATTTTGGGGATGCCAAGGACTGATATTGCAGATAGAAGGTGTTTTTTGACATCTTGGCCTTTTCTCCTGCATGTCCTGCTGCTGCAATGGCACCAGAACACGTGTCAATGGACACATGGATGTATTCTAATTTTCCAAATGGTGAATAATGAGTTATGTCCGACTGCAGATGTCCAGTGGGTCAATTCCACAAGGGTTTAGCCCCTCAGATGGTAGAGGAGTGAGTCTCTGGCAGTCAGGGCACACTCAGAAATAATTTCTCTGGCTTGAGATAGTGTAAGGTTGAATTTTTTTTTAAGGGATTTTGCATTTTGGTG
Organism: Empidonax traillii; assembly: GCF_003031625.1. Lineage (NCBI taxonomy): Eukaryota > Metazoa > Chordata > Aves > Passeriformes > Tyrannidae > Empidonax > Empidonax traillii. The sequence goes on along the minus strand of NW_020957121.1, from coordinate 24,483 downwards.
AAAAAAGCTATGGGACAGCTTTACTTTTTAGAAATTGTTTGGAACTACTGCAGTTTGGGCAAGGTGCCCTGTATCAGCTATTTGATCTGCCACATGATTTCCTGCTGGGATGGGCCTGGAGAGAGAAGTGTGAGAATGAATGTGGATTATGTGGAATTTGTGTTTATGATGACTAATTTCATACAGTAATGATTTGAACATATGAGCTAATTGTAATTAGGAGTTATCTTTAATGTATGAATTCTCAATTCATCATACTGCTCTGATGACAGAGGTTGAATGGGAAACAATGTTGAAAGGCTCTGGAAATAGTGTAAATGCAGGTATGACTGCAGAGAGCTCTGCTATCTGAGAGGAACCTCTTACCTTGTGTGTGTCATATTCCCATTTTCCTGCTCTGAGCCAGGTGACTGCTGCCTTAGACGTTCTGCCAGAACCATCTGTGAGCACAGTTCTAGCACTTGTTAGTAGAACAGGAGAATAGTTGTGTGTGAGCT
>NW_020957121.1:21398-22780 GCF_003031625.1 Empidonax traillii | reverse complement strand
GTCGATGGAAGGCACTGTAAACACGAACCTACGAGAGCCTTTATTCAAGTCTACTAGTCTTTATTCAATGCTAAAGAAACTATCTTTTCTATCAATAAGAACAATAGGCCACTTTGAAGGTATCATTGTTGGTGATGGAAGTCCTGGCTGGAGAGCCCCCATCAGCTCTATTTTTTTGTTGAGTTCTCTTAAAGCCTGCAGCAGTCTCCACTTTCCATTGGACTTCCATACAGTAAAAATGGATATCAGTTGGCACAATACGTCCCTTTGCTCCTTGTTCATGTACTAGTAGGTTGATGTGCCACAGTTTCTCTCCCTTTAGGGGCCGCTGGGATACCCAGATTGGCTGGTCAGAGAGACATGTGAGGGCAGGAGATTGCGGCTCACCAGTGGCCTTTAAACTAAATTTGAGGTAGTTGGTTGGACTCCCCATTGTCCTATCACATCTCTGCCCCAGAGGGTCATTGGGATATTAAGGGCATAGGGCTTTGCTGAGGCAGTTTTACCTTCTGGGCCTTCAGTCACTAAAGTGGAGACACTTTGGAGCGGTGTCTGGGCTCCTCCTACCCCTTTGATGTCGATGGAGGGCTCCGTAGTGCTCCATTCCTTCGGCCAGTCGCTCTTTGCAAACATTGTGACGTCTGTTCTTGTGTCTGTAAGACCTTGAACTCGAGCACATTGGTCAGTGTTGGGAAAAAATACCCTGCAGGTCAGCATTGGCTGATGGAGTAAAACAGACTGTGACCACTGGACCATCGGCACAGAGTCCAAAGTGTCCCCCCCTACAGCAATGGGGGTTAAATTGGCAGTGGGTGTTTCTGTGTCTTGCTCCACGGGTGGAAATAGAGCTTTTACAGTCACTTCTAAAGCCTTAGGGTTGTCTACAGTCACTGATTGTGGGATAACTGTTAACCCTGTATTATTAAATGGAGCAGCCCCAGTTAAAATGTATTTTCCAGCAGTGGTGACACGAAGCCTCCTCCTGTTGTTTTTGCAATGCCAGGATTTCAGTTAGTGGGGATTTTTTGTATGTGTTGGATCCTGCACTGGGAGACACCTTAACCATGTCCATTGAAGTGGGATTTTGAGGGACCTAATATTTCTTGACAATCTTTGATTGTTTTAGTGCCATTTTTAGAAACAGTGTATCTTGAGTCTCTAGATTCATTTTCACTAAATGTTTCGGTACTGGAAAAAGATTCCTAGAAAAGTCATTGAGTCTCTGGAAGCATTCAGATAGCATCTGTATATGGTTTAAGAATGATTATGGTGGTTCTGGTTGACAGTTGGACAAAAAGATATTAAAGGTCTCTTCCAACCTTGATGATTTTGTGATTCTGTGACCTGTCATCACAGTTTCCAGGTTTGTGCTGTAACAAGAT
>NW_020957121.1:16864-18136 GCF_003031625.1 Empidonax traillii | reverse complement strand
CACAGCCAATACATTTTCCCTGCCCCTGTGCCAGGGCAATGCCCTGGGCCAGTTCTTCTGTGAAATCCCTCACATCCTCAAGCTCTCCTGCTCACACTCAGGCTACCTCAGGGAAATTGGGCTCATTGTGGTTAGTGCCTGTTTAGGATTTGGTTGTTTCATTTTCATAGTTTTCTCCTATGTGCAGATCTTCAGGGCTGTGCTGAGGATCCCCTCTGAGCAGGGACGGCACAAAGCCTTTTCTACGTGCCTCCCTCACCTGGCCATGGTCTCCCTCTTTGTGAGCACTGCCACATTTGCCTGCCTGAAGCCCCCCTCCATCTCCTCCCCATCCCTGGATCTGGCCCTGTCAGTTCTGTACTCAGTGGTGCCTCCAGCACTGAACCCCCTCATCTACAGCCTGAGGAACCAGGAGCTCAGGGATGCCATAAGGAAAATGATGACTGGATGCTTTTCTGAAGCATCAAACTGCCTGGTTTCTGCTATGTAGCATTCAGGGTGGAGCTCACTAATGGTCCGACCTGCCCTCTCAAAGTTTTTGGGGAGATTATTGTGGGTTCTTCTTGCAGTTACTTCCTGTACAAGAAAATATTATTATGTATCTGCCTTCTAATGTAGTGTCCACCTGAATTTTAATCAGAGATGTAAAAATGATGATTTGTGCTCTGAGAGTATTTAAACAAAATAAAGGACCCTGCAATGCCTTCTTTGTCCAAGACCCTTCTTCTCAGCTGGTCCTAAAGGACAGCACACTGCAGGACAGGGGGGATTTGCAAAGGGCAAGGGCACAACAATCCCAGCATAGCAGAACTGCCAGGGAGCAGCAGAGCTTGGGCTTTGCAGAGCTGCTCTTTCCACTCCCACACTGGCCTTGTGAGCCCCTTTCTGTCTGGAAGGCTGGAGGTTCCAAATGTTTTCAGGGTTCCTTTTTATCCACAAGGCCCCCATGTTAAATGGTGCCCTGGTTCCACAAGATTTAACAGTGTCCCTGTGTTCCTTTCTCTCCATGAGGCCCTGCAGTGCCACAATGGCCCCTTTGATTGCATGAGGTTGCACAGGGTCATCACAAAGCTGAGCCCACCCAGATGGAAGTCTGAGGGAGATCAGGAGGTACTGGGACAAAAGGGATTGGATATTCAGGGAAGAAAAGAGGGGCTTGGTCAACAGAGAGGAAAGATTTTGATGAGGTAAGAACAGTTTCATGTAATCCTGAGGGTACTCAAACACTGAGAGTGCAAACACTGCTGATGGATCTTTACCCTCTTTGTAACC
>NW_020957121.1:8720-15455 GCF_003031625.1 Empidonax traillii | reverse complement strand
GCCAGGGCCTGGGGCTCAGCCTTGGCCTTTGTGCTCCCCAAAACCAAGGCAGGCTTTGCTCAGCATTGCAGGGGCCTGCCCAGAGCCTTTGTCTGCCTGCACTCCTGGCCTGCAAGGATCTGCTCTCAGGAGTCCCTGGGGAGGCTTTGTCAGTGCCTGCCCTCAGTGGGGCCCAGCAATGCTTCAAGGCACTGCGAGTTTGGCTTCTGACTTCTCGAGCAGCTTCTTCAATCCTCTCTCAGTAGTTGAGGACAATGGATTTGTCTCTAAACACACTGTGGGGCTCATTAAAATACAGACAAACAAATTTTTTTCTTTCCTTTAATTATCTTCGTGTTTTCAATTCTTCAACGACTAATTGGAGTTGTTATGTAGTTTAGCTAATGAGGAAGATTTTAAAGTTGAAGTCACAAAAATATAATTTTTCTACGACAGGGAATGATTTCTACAGAGCCTTGGGATGCAAAAGGGTCAGGGTGCAAAGGATTTGGACACAAAGTAAAGGAGGCAAAAGAGATTAGTAGCCCTTAATCATTGACCAGCTTTCATGTCTTCAACAACTAATTAGAGTTGTTTTGTAGTTTAGCTAAGGAGGAAAATTTCAAAGAACAACTCGCACAAAATAGCTATTTTTTTATGAAAGGCGATGATTTCCTCAGAACCTTGGGATGCAAGAGGGTCAGGATGCAAAGGATTTAGACACAAAGATAAGGGGGCAAAAGAGATTAGTAGCACTTAATCACTGACCACCTTAACAGTTATCAAGGTATTCACTACCATTTACTACAATTGAACAGAGACTGAATTATAGATTCACAATAACAACACTCACACCACAGTCAATTCACACTGATATCTCAGAGAATTTTGGGGTTTTTTTAACTTTTGTAGATTTTAGAACTAGTTGTGTAGTGAATATATTTTAATGTAGCTGTATTATATCCCTTACCCTTAACAGAGTAGTTACACATACCCAACCCTACTACCCCATTCCATATCAATCCCTCTAAACTCCATTTTTAGTCTTCTTTTCAAGGTAGAATTGTAGAAAAAACATCCCAAGGCCTGGACCAAAAGACATCACCCAGACACAGTGACCTTCTAGGCAGAACTCTTTAGGAACTCCCAGGATTGTGTGTGCTGTGAAGAAGATGAAGATGAGGAAGAAGGGGTGCCAAAGGCACCAAACCCAGTTCCTGAAGGGGTGTGTCAGGGGGCAGAATGGGGCAGAACCAGGGCTGCATAAACCCAGAATTGGATGGACCTTATTATAAAATCATAGAAGCCTTGTCTTGGGGAGCACAGGTAGTATGTGTTCCTCTAGGCCTAACAACTCATTAAAGGACCAGATCTCTTAATCTTATCTCCTACCTAAATTGGCCTGGAGTCTTTTTCTCCATGGTCTCTTAAGGCAACAACACCCACACTGTCTCAGGTTGGACTTGGCTCCCAGCCAAGTCCCTGGACCCCGGGGACAAAACCTTCCCCCTCCCTTTCACTTTCTCCCAGCCGACCGAAAAAAAACCAAAAGAACCCAAACCAAATAAATTTTAAATAGAAGATTTATATATATATATATATATATATATATATATAAAACTATATACATACTACCAACCAAAGGGAACTCCCCAAATGGGAAAAGGGAAGGGAAAGGGAAAAGGGAAAAAGGGATAAAAAGGGATACAAAAGGGACAAAAAGGGATAAAAAGTCAAATACTCCCCTCAAGAGGAAGCAAGCCACACCACACAGCTACCAGCACTGTCCGCCTCTCAAGGCCAACCAGACACGCCAGGCCTCACTCCCTCCCCTGGGCAGAGCGACAGTAGAGCTACCTCCACCTTGGGTCCGCTGGAAGAAAGAGAGCGAGAGCTTCCTCTCTCTCCTTAATTATACTCTTGCTTACGTAAAATCGTATGGAATACTGGGAACATGACCTTGGTTCCTTGGTTACAACCTGATCACCAAGGAAGGCCTAGATTCAAAACCACTACATTCTCCACCCCTTATTCCATACTATTTTACGTAACATTTATGTTTCACATATTTGCTTATATCCCGTGCATATATACATATACATATATATATATATATATATATATATATATATATATGTAGTCCTTTGGAGTAGTTGTTTTGTGGTAAGCGATTGACTTCAGCATCAACAGTAGTTTGGTTCGGATCCTTGGCACTTCGGTTACAATCACAGCTCAGGTTTAGGACTGGTTTATTGTTTCATCGTCATGTACTGGTATAGAGTATTGGTCAGGTCTCTCTCATTTGGTGACTGGTGTCCTGTAAAACTACTTGAAGCAGAAAGTTAGTTTTTTTCCAAAGATAAATTTCCTTGAGGCACACACTGTATCTTTCCATTCTTCCTCATCACCCACCATGTGTACCCTGGCCCTTGAGCGAAGACAACTCCACGAATGGGTTTGTCTTGGCCTGAGGTAGGGGCAACCCAAACGGCTTTACTCAACATACCTCTCAGGTGAATCACTGGAACTTTGTCTCCATCTACAGTGTGGAGGGATTCTGCTTGGGCAGGGCCAGCTCGGTTGACAGAGCCTTTAGTATTTATCAACCAGGTGGCCTTGGCTAGGTGCTTATCCCAGTTCTTAAATTTTCCCTTACATAGTGCTTTTAAAGTTGTTTTTAATAGTCCATTATATTTTTCAATTTTCCCAGCAGCAGGTGCATGATATGGAATGTGATACACCCATTCAATACCATGCTCCCGTGCCCACGTGGCCACAAGATTATTTTTGAAATGAGTCCCATTGTCTGACTCAATTCGCTCTGGAGTGCTATGTCTCCATAAGACCTGCTTTTCCAGACCCAGAATGGTATTCTGGGCCATTGCATGGGGCACTGAATATGTCTCCAACCATCCAGTGGTTGCTTCCACCATGGTAAGCACAGAGCGTTTACCTTGGTGGGTCTGTGGCTACGTGATATAATCGACCTGCCATGTTTCTCCATATCTATACTTGTCCCAGTGTCCACCATACCATAGGGGCTTCAATCTTCTTGCCTGCTTGATAGCAGCACAGGTTTCACAATCATGGATAACCTGGGAAATAGTGTCCATGGTTAAATCCACCCCTCGGTCTCGTGCCCATCTCTACGTGGCATCTCGGCCCTGATGACCTGAAGCATCATGGGCCCATTGGGTTAGGAACAAATTTCCCTTATGTTGCCAGTCCAGGTCTATTTGTGACACTTCAATTTGCGCAGCTCTGTCTGCTTGTTTGTTGTTACGATGTTCTTCGTTGGCTCGACTCTTGGGTATATGGGCATCTACATGGCGGACTCTCACATTTAGTTTCTTTACTCTAGAAACGATGTCCTGCTACAAATCAGCAGCCCATATGGGTCTTCCTCTACACTTCCAACTCATGTTTTTCCATTGTTCTAGCCATCCCCATAGGGCATTGGCTATCATCCATGAGTCAGTATAGAGGTAGAGCCTTGGCCCTCCTTCTCTCTCTGCGATGTCCAGGGCCAATTGGATGGCTTTGAGTTCTGCAAACTGACTCGATTCGTCTTTACCTTCAGTGGCCTCTGCCACTTGTCGTGTGGGACTCCAAACGGCTGCTTTCCACTTCCGGTTTCCTTTTATGATACGGCAAGAACCGTCAGTGAAAAGAGCATAACGTGTTTCTTCATCTGGCAGTTGATTATATGGCGGAGCTTCTTCATCTCGACTTACTGGCTCTTCTTCCTCTTCATTTGCCAGACTGAAGTTCCCACTTTTAGGCCAATTAGTGATGATTTCCAGATTTCCGGGACGATTTGAGTTTCCAATTCGGACACGTTGCGTAATCAAAGCAATCCACTTACTCCACGTAGCATCGGTAGCATGATGTGTAGGAGGCACTTTCCCTTTGAACATCCAACTCAGCACCGGTAGTCGAGGTGCTAGGAAGAGCTGCGCTTCAGTGCCAATCACTTCTGAAGCTGCTTGTATGCCTTCGTATGCCGCCTGTATTTCCTTCTCCATAGGGGTGTAGTTGGCTTCAGATCCTCTGTAGCTTCGGCTCCAGAAGCCAAGTGGTCGCCCTCGTGTTTCGCCAGGCACTTTTTGCCAGAGGCTCCAGGAGGGACCTTTATCTCCAGATGCAGTGTAAAGCACATTCTTTACATCTGGTCCCGTCTTGACTGGCCCAAGAGCCACGGCATGTGCAATCTCTTGCTTGATTTGCCTGAAAGCCTGTTGTTGTTCAGGACCCCATTAGAAATCGTTCTTTTTAAGGGTCACAAAATAAAGTGGGCTCACAATTTGGCTGTACTCGGGGATGTGCATCCTCCAGAAGCCTATGGCTCCCAGAAAAGCTTGGGTCTCCTTTTTGTTTGTCGGTGGAGCCATTGCTACAATTTTATTGATGACTTCGGTTGGAATCTGGCGCCTTCCATCTTGCCATTTCACTCCTAGGAATTGGATCTCTCTGGCAGGCCCCTTGACCTTGCTTTTCCTAATGGCGAAACTGGCCTTGAGGAGAATCTGAATGATCTTTTCTCCTTTGTCGAAAACTTCCTTCGCTGTGTCCCCCCATACAATGATGTCATCAATGTATTGTATGTGTTCTGGGGCCTCACCCTTCTCCAGTACAACCTGAATCAACCCATGACAGATGGTGGGACTGTGTTTCCACCCCTGGGGCAGTCGATTCCAGGTGTATTGCACGCCCCTCCACGTGAAAGCAAACTGCGGCCTGCACTGTTCTGCCAAGGGAATGGAGAAAAACGCATTTGCAATGTCAATGGTAGCATACCACTTTGCTGTCTTGGACTCCAGCTCGTACTGGAGCTCCAACATATCTGGTACAGCGGCACTCAATGGCAGCGTGACTTCATTTAAGCCACGAGAGTCTACCGTCAGTCTCCATTCACCATTGGATTTGCGTACAGGGGCTGTTGAAGGGTGAGTGAGTCTTACTGACCACCCCTTGACTCTCCAACTTCCTGATCATCTTTTGAATAGGGATCACAGCATCTCGATTGGTCCGGTATTGTCGCCTATGTACTGTTGAAGTGGCTATTGGCACTTGTTGATCATCAACTCGCAGGAGTCCTACAACAGAAGGATCTTCTGAGAGACCAGGTAGGGCAGATAATTGCTTGTATTTCTCCTCAGTCACCGTGGCTACACCAAAAGCCCATCGGTATCCCTTCGGGTCCTTGAAGTATCCTCTTCTCAGGTAATCAATACCAAGGATACAAGGAGCTTCTGGCCCTGTCACAATGGGATGCTTTTCCCATTGGTCTCCAGTCAAGCTTAATTCGGCCTCTACCACTGACAACTCTTGCGATCCTCCTGTCACTCCAGAAATAGATACAGTTTCCGTAGTCTTGTGTTCAGATGGCATTAATGTACACTGGGCACCGGTATCTATCAAAGCCCGGTATCTCTGTGGATCCAAGGTGCCAGGCCATTGAACCCACACAGCCCAGTAAACCCGATTGTCCTTCAGGTCCCTTCCCTTCTCCTGGCAGAAGGCAGGGCCCCTCTATTGGTCCTTGTCAGAGCATTCAGTGTCGGATGTCCTCTTTGCTCCACCAATGGCCTTCTTGTCTGGAAAGTGAACTGCAGCCTTCTTGTATTGTGGAGATCGCAACTGCTTTTCCACAAAATCCGCATCAACTACGAAGACAAGTTTCTTGTTGGGTTTTTTCTGCTTCAACTCTTTCACTCTGGCCTGAAGTTTGGAAGTGGGCTGTCCATCCCATTTTTTCATGTTCTCTCCCTGACTGCATAAGTAGGACCACAACTGATTACGTGATTGACGGTTAGGGCCCTTCCTCCTGCGTGTAGGGGGAGGAGTTGTTGACCGAGATCTGGACCAAGATCGAGGTTGAGGTCGAGCTCGTGGTCTAGACCGCTTTACTGGTGTGTTTCTGTAGTTATCTCCATCTTCGTAGTCATCCTCATACTAGGAATATTCATAATCTCTTTCCATTCTTCCCTTAGAGTGGGTGGGTTGACGTCGGACATCAGAAAGATCTTCGAAATTCTCTGCTATAGTCTGTATCCACTGACACATTGTTTCTACATCTGGTTCATCTAACTTTGGATGGAATGCTGAAATTAGGCAGTTGATGTATTGTGCAGGGGCACCTTTGATCACTTTTCTCCACATTGGATTGGTACATGGAAGACGCGCAGGGTCTAAGATATCATAATAGTTCGGCTTACTGAAGATAAGTTCAAGCATGGCCAGTTCCCTTAGATATTGAATACCTTCTTCCGCAGTTGTTCATTTTCTTGGAGAACTTGTTAAGTACTTTTTAAATGGATATTTTTTTCTCACCGCAGTAAGGACCCTAAGCCAGAGACTATGACTAAATCGCTCTCGTGCAATCCTTTGTTCAATCTCACGGTCTCGAGCCAGAGATCCTAACTGCTGTGCTTCATGACCTTCCAGCATGTGACTTCTAGCTCCGTTGTCCCAGCACTTTACCAGCCAGGTTAGAATTCATTCACCAGGCCGGCGACTATAATCTTTTCTTAAATCCCGGAGCTCTGCTGGGGTCAATGATTGTAATACTTCAGATGTTCTCACGACTTCTGCTCCTGGATGGACATCCCTCCTATCCATTTCCACCTCTCTTCTGATGTATCTTTGTGGAACTGTCTCCACTCTGCCTCTCTCACGTGGATGTGGAAACGGAACACGCCTCGGGGATGGGCTTCTGATGGGTGGAGGTAATGAATAATCCTCCGGACCCTGGGA
>NW_020957121.1:4458-7134 GCF_003031625.1 Empidonax traillii | reverse complement strand
CTAAAAGCACATTGAAAATTAGAAAAGTGGCCATTGTTTATATGTTGTCCTCACTGTTCTTAAACAAGAGGTATATTTATATAAACAAATCCCTCTTGGCTGCAATCCCAGCACTGTTCCCAAACAAAGGCAATGTTTGGCAGAACTTGGCCACCTGCCCAGAAATTGTTACCAAAACAACGTACTGGTAATCTCGGTGGGACCTCCACAAAATGTCCCAGGTTGGACTTGGCTCCCAGCCAAGTCCCTGGACCCCGGGGACAAAACTTTCCCCCTCCCTTTCACTTTCTCCCAGCCGACCGGAAAAAAAAAACAAAAGAACTCAAACTGAATGAATTTTAAATTTATATATATATATATATAAAGAAAACTATATACACACTACCAACAAAAGGGAACTCCCCAAAAGGGAAAGGGAAGGGAAAGGGAAAAGGGAAAAAAGGACAAAAAGGGATATAAAAGGGACAAAAAGGGACAAAAAGTTAAATACTCCCCTCGACAGGAAGCGAGTCACACCACACAGCTACCACAGCACTGTCCGCCTCTCAAGGCCAACCAGACGCGCCAGGCCTCACTCCCTCACCCGTGCAGAGTGATAGTAGAGTTACCTTCACCTTGGGTCCGCCGGAAGAAAGAGAGCGAGAGCTTCCTCTCTCTCCTTATTTATACTCTTGCTTACGTAAAATCGTATGGAATACTGGGAACATGACCTTGGTTCCTTGGTTACAACCTGATCACCAAGGAAGGCCTAGATTCAAAACCACCACATTCGGGAAAGATCATCGAGTTCAATCCTTAACCCAGCACTGCCAAGGCCACCAACAAACCGTGTCCCCAAGTGCCACACCCACATGGCTTTTAAATCCCCCCAGGGATGGGGACTCCACCAGTGCTCTGGGCAGCTGGGCCAGGGCTGGACAACCCTTTCAGTGAAGTAATTCTTCCTAATATCCAACCTGAACTTCTAATGTTGCAAGAATAGTCAGCAATAGCAATGCTTTCCACGGTGAGATCTCAAAACACCACAGGAAGACATTTTCTTCCCTGCAGCACATAAAAAGAGCCACCATTTCACTTCAAAAATTAAAAATAAAAAGCACATTTATGCTGAGTTTATTCACTTACTCATAACGTTTGTAAACATTTAGAGCTGCTGGAAACTTGACTTCACTAGAAATATTCAACAGAAAATTAAGGGAAGGAAGACAAAGAAGGGCAGACGTACTTCTTCTGATGAATCGCTTGCTTTGGTATTGATTTTGCCAAGGTAATTCTCCTTCATGACAGCTTCCCATGCCAGAATTTCATTGTCCTCGTTTCTGGAGCCTGGGAAATATATTGGGGAAAAAAAGAATAGTTAAATTTGTCTCTCCAATGCCAAGATGCAAAAAGGCTGGGTCAGCGCTTGCACCCACAGGTTAATGATTCCCTTCTCCACATCCTGAGCACCCACAGCCCCACTTTCCCCTTCCCTTCAACTCCTGGCAACCAGAGCTGGTTAAAAAAGAGGAAATATGGAGGGAAGAAAAAAAAAAAAAAAAAAGACAAAAACCCCCCAAACCAACAGAAAAGCCCCCCCACTAACAAGCTCCAAAAGTCCTTCTGGACTTTTTTTGGAGTCTTAGTTTCCACAGGTACATCTGCTTCAACAGGTACAGGACATGCCAGAAAATTCCTATGTGGATTTGAGCTTTCTGTTTGTCTGCTCACTATCCCATATTGGAACATTAAGAGTGAAATATGTTAAGAACCATGACTTGCCATTGAACTACAGTATTTCAGAAAGATGAAGCACTGTCTTCTCTAAAAGCATCTCCTGGTTATGCTGTAAATTCAGTAGTGACACAGAGCAACCCACCTGGAGGCAGCAAAGTCTTCCAGGATAATACTCCAGCATTTAGTCCTGGTCCATTGGGACAGCACAAACCACATGGGTTTTAATACAAAACTAAAATTTACTGAGATAAAAGAAGTCCAGAGCTGGAAAACGGCTGCAGTTTCATTTCCTCTAACCTCACACAGCCCTCAGTTGTTCTCCCAGATACCAACAAGCATCCAAACACCCAAATCCCAACCATTTTCATAATAGTTAAGTGAGGAAGGCAGGATTTGGCAGCAGTCTAGACACTAATGGGCTCTCTCCATGCAGGTCTCAGCTCCTATCATCAGCAAACACCTGATGACATTCTGGCTCTAATTAACTCCTCCATTTGCTTTCAGAACTGCAACATCATCTGTGCATCCTTTGAGCAGAAATATCTGCCATCCAACAACCTCCCCTGCAAGGAAACCACACAGTGATTTGGGCAGCCAAAATGGTTTAGTCAGTGCTAAGGAACATCACACCCCCAAAGGAGGCTCTTCCTCCTAAACTACTAACAAATCCAGCCCGCGCTGCAGGGAACAGGCAGGTTGCTGATGGCTGGGAATAAGCCTGTTAGTTAATTCAACTTATCCTCTCCCAGGTGCTTCTGAATGGCGCTTATGAGGAAAAAAGAAAACACTCCATTTGTTGGGGGAAAAAGCTTGTTAAAACAATTCCTATCTGTGCCTCTGACAGAGGAAATAAGGGAGAAATAGCTAAAGGACTGACTCGCCACATTTTTGAGGTGCTTTGCCCATCTGGCCACATCCAGAGGGCCAGGAAACTCTTTATTCTCTTTCTGTCACTCTCTA
>NW_020957121.1:0-1586 GCF_003031625.1 Empidonax traillii | reverse complement strand
GGTTCAGGGCAGTGGGTCCTTGTGTTGGTCTCGCTTATCTAAGGCTGAGGCCTTCAGTGTCCATTGTCCTGCCACGTGGAGGTTTGGAGAGTGCTGGCCGTGTCTGCCAATCCTGCTTTTCTAAGGGATGTGGTGAGATCTGTTTTGCTAGTTATTTGTACAGTTCTTGAGTTTGATTGTGTAAATCTGTTCAGTGTCCCTATTTGTCCCCTTTTGTCCCTTTTTCCCCTTTCCCTTTTCCTTCAGGAGGTGTTTGGAGTCCCTGTGCTGTGTACATAGCATCTTAACTGCATATAACTGTAATATACGTAAGTATATATATTTTTATACAATTAGCTTGATTCTGGGTTCTTCAGTTTTTCATAGTTTTTTTTTTCCTTTGCCCTAAGGGAAGAAAGGAGGGGGAAGGGGGTTGCTACTGTGAGTTTGGGCATTTGGCAGGGAACCAGGTCCAAACCATCACACCCATAAACCTCATAATGGTGCAGGCCCCATAAAGGCACTGACCTCATAAAGCCAAACAACCTCATAATGGGGCTTTCATCATAAAAGCTCTGTCTTCATGAAGCCTGTACATGTCATAATGGTGCTGTCCTCATAAATCCCATAAACCTCATCAGGGGCTCCCATGATAAAGGCCATGTCCTCATAAACCCCATAAACATCCTAAAAGCTCTGTCTTCATAAACCCCACCCACCTCATAATAGTGCAGGCCCCATAAAGACACTGCTCTCCTAAAGCCCATAAACCTCACAGTGGTGCAGGGCTCATAGAGCCCAAACACCTCATAAAAGAGCTCTCATCATGAAAGCTCTGTCTTCACAACACCCTTACATGTCATAATGGTGCTCTGCTCATAAAGCCCATAAACCTCATAAAGGGGCCATCCTAAAGTGTCTCTCCTCATAAAGTCCCTCTCCTCATAAACCCCATCCACAATGCTTCAGCCTCATAAAGGCACTGTCCTCATAACCCTCACACACCTCACAACAGTGCAGGCCTCATAAGGCCCCTGTGCTCATAAGGCCCATAAACCTCCTCATGGGGCTGTCATCATAAAGGAGATGTTTCAATAAATGCCACAAACCTCATAAAGGCTCTGTCCTCATAGAGCCTTTGAACCTCAGAGAGGTAAACATCAAAAAGGCTCTGCCCTCATAAACACCATAAATGTCATAAAAGCACTGTCCTCATACACCCCACACACCTCATGATAGAGCTCTCATCCTAAAAGATCTCTCTGCATAAAGTCTCTCTCCTCATAAAGGCCATGTCCTCATAAACCCCATAAACGTTGTTGCCTAAAAGGCTGCAGAGGAAAAAAGACTCCAGGCCCAACTAGGCAGGAGGGCAGAGAAGCAGCAGAGGTTTCCATGAACTTCCAGGCTCCAGGAATACAAACCCACCCACGTCCCTTCCAACGCAGGGGTTACAGTTTTTATAATGATTTCCACCCAATGCCCGTCCCGTCCCCGCCCCGGTTCTGCCCCGTTCTGCCCCAGGAACGCCCGTGGGGAATTGAGTCTGGGGGAGTTCGGAGCTTTGAGCGGCTGCAACTACAACTCCCGGCGTGCCCCGCGCGGCA
>NW_020957120.1:45349-49247 GCF_003031625.1 Empidonax traillii | reverse complement strand
AGAGAATTTGAGACCCCATGAGGAAGTAAGGCAGGATCTACCACCATAACATTCCTCAAAATAGAGACCACGCCTCAGTCTCCGCCCCTAACTCCACCTGTTATGAATATTGTAATCTATGTTGTAATCATTGCCAAACCTGTATAAAATATTCACTCTAACCTAACCAACTCGGAGCCTGTTTTCCCAGCACTAGTTGTCAGGCTGCCCGGCCGTCAATAAATAAATACCTTGCTGTTCTAGGCATAAAACTCTGTCTAAACAGTTTTTTTATCTGCTTTTTTTGGGCATCAATTTGGAGACCCAGATGGGACTTCTATCCCTCGGCTGTGAAATCCATCGAAGGTCAAGACCCCACCCCAGGCGCGCTAAAGGTAAGCTTTTACCTGTAAAGGGGGGGCTCCTGTCTTCGTTGGCTTCTCGCGGGAGTGGATAAAGTTCCCATGATCAAAGGTATTTATTCTGTATTTATTCTGGTTTTAACTTGCATGCACTGGTAACTGTAATAAGGTGTTCAAACACATGGGCAGGACGTTGCTGTTATCATGTAGAATACGCCATAAGAAGGACGCTTCTTTGGTCTGGTTGGGAGAACTGAGAAATTAGTTTTCTTTCTGCTGGGAGACTATCCCCATAGTTTCCTTCTGGTATCTGGTTTAGCTGAATATCTGTTTGGGAGAACTGAGAAATCGGTTTCCTTCTGTTGGGAGACTATCCCCATAGTTTCCTTCTGGTTTCTGGTTTAGATAAGGATTCTGGGCCTGACACGTGTCGCATTGTCTTATCTTATACGTAGTTATTGTGCTGAATTTATTTAGTATTGCACTGTCTTTTGTTATATGTGGTTTGCGTCTCGTGAATGTAACAAAAAACCGGGTTCTGGCATTTCATGGTCTGTGGCCAACAAAGCAAACATCTCATTAAGAGGGTTTTTTTTTAGGTTTGAGTTATTATATGGAGGGCAGTTTTGAACAACTGACAAACCAAACCACCTTATAAACAGGGGTTTGGGGCGTTGTTATTGTGTTAATAGTTTTGTGTGTTTATTATCATTTTGTGTTATCTTGTTTGTTTTTGGAACAAATGATATACCTTGCTTACCTTGAAGCATTCAGGTACACATAGTTAAAGGTCTTATCATGCCAAGAATTGCTATATGGAAAGTAGTGCTGAACAGTTAACTATAAGCATATCACATTGAATAAGACCTAGAATTGTTTATTTTGTAATTGTTGGTACAAGCCTTGTGTAACAGATGTAAAGTTTACCTCCCCGACAAACAAGGTTGGGTCAGAACCAGTGTGCATGTTGTAGAATGCCCTGAATTAACAGGTAGAGATACAGGCACAGGAGGGGCTGTTGTTGCTTACAGGGTACTGAGTGAGGGGGGGCTGGCAGGTTTGCCCTGAACAGACCCACTGGTTGAATTGGAGCTAGGGGAAAATGAAAAAGAAATGGACTTTTAATTGACACTGGAGCTACATTTTCAGTTTTAAATCAGGAATTAGTACCAAAAAGTGATGAATTTATTCAAGTAATGGGAGCCACAGGCCAATCAGAAAAATCTTTCTTTTTGAAAGCCCTAAAATATAAAATTGGAAAACAAATGAGGATTCACTAATTCTTATATTTGCCTAATTCTCCAAAGCCCCTTCCAGGTAAAAACTTTCTAAAAATCTGGAAGCTGTAATAAAATTTGATAAAAACAAACTTGAATTTCAAGTAAACCCTAAGCCTGACTGTCAGAACAAATTGTGAGTGAAGCTTACCCATTAGTGTGGGCCACAGATATCCCTTGAAAATCAAAGCAAGCTGCCCCAGTAGTTATAGAGTTAAAAATCAGGAACGAAACCGGTACATAGAAAACAACACCCATTAAGGGAATTGAACCCATAATAGAATGTAAATCACACGGTCTTACCTCAAAGGTTTTTAAACCAGTCCCACAATATTTGGAAATCAATTATCTAAGGAATTGGAACAAAGGGAACGGCCACAGGGAGAGGGTGTTCTTCTACAATATGTAGATGATTTGCTCACAGCAACTAAAACTGAAGAAAAATGTATAAAATGGACAATTTCATTGTTAAATTTCTTAAGACTGAATGGATAGCTGCAGTGATAATAAACATAGAAGAAGCCAGAAAACTCACAATGGGCCACAAAATGACTGTTTTAATATCCTCTACTGTGTCAGCAGTACTGAAACAGAAGAGTGGCAAATGATAAATCATTCAAGTGACTAACGTTATCAACCCAGCCTCATTTCTAGAAGGAAGAATGTCAACAGAGCCTGCCGAGCATGACTGCCTGGAAACCATCGAGGCTGTGTATTCCAGCCACCCGGACCTTACAGAAGGACTGCTTGAAGACATGGAAAACTGATTCACGGATGGCAGCAGCTTTATGAAGCATGGACAGAGACTGGCAGGTTATGCAATAACCACAACATAACAGGTAATCGAATCAAACCCTTTGCCTGCAGGAACTCCAGCACAAAAAGCAGAACTCATAGCTCTGACCAGAACTCTTGAACTGGCAGAAGGACAATGAATTAACTTTTGGACAAATTCTAAATATCCTTTCTCCGTTGTGCATGCTCATGGTGCAATCTGGAAAGAAAAAGGACTGCTGGCGACCTAAGGAAAACCTGCAAAACATGCTGAGGAAATCCTACAGTTGTTGGAAGCAGTCCAACTCCCAAAACAAGTGGCCATAATACATTGCAAGGGACACCTGAAAGGTAACACCGTTCCAGAAATAGGTAACCAGAGAGCTGATGCAGAAGCTAAATTAGCTGCTGCAAGAACTGATGAGGTAACTATGTCAACCTTAGTTACAGAGGAACTAGATATTAATTTTAAGCCAGAGTACCAAGACTCAGATCACAGGTAAATACAGAGAAACAAAGGTAAGATACTAGATAATGGGTGGGGCCAGTTAGAAACAGGACAATTAATGCTTCCAGAAGAATAACCCTCACACAGGGACTAGAATATAGAAAGAGGCAATTAACAGGGAAAAATTCCCCAGACAAGTGTGGCAAATTAATTTCTCTAAACTTTCAAGAAAAGGGGGGTATAGACACCTCCTTGTTTTGACAGACACATTTTCTGGGTAGCCTGAAGCATTCCTATGCAGGACAAATAAAGAGATAAAAGTAACCAAAATCCTGTTAAATGATGTAATAGCAGTGGGAAAACATTTTAATAAAAATGTCATAGTGGTAATAGACAAACAACCTGACTGTAAATTGCATCCTTTCCATCCTGGTGATTAGTATATGTTCAGAATCTTTTAGGAAAACCTCTGCAAGAAAAGTGGGAAGAATCACCCCAGATGCTACTGACCACCTTCACGACGATCTGGATTAAGGAACTACCTGCTTGGATCCACTACTCCCGAGTCAAGAAAACTCCAGAGAACCCCCAAAAGAATTCCTGAAGGAACCCACTACCATGGACTGGCAGACTCCAACATTATTCCTTGGACTCTTGATAAGTACAACAAATCATACACACAACAGGACTGGATTAAACCCCCAAAATAATTGATCATTGTATTAGAAATAATGTGTTTTTTTTTTTTTTTTACTATCCTTTTGAATATATGACTGTAACATAAATTACCACACCCATACTTCATTGGAACTTGACGAAAGTGTTCTTAAGTTCAAAGAATAGGGGGGAATGAAGGAAGAAGGGTTAACTGAAGCATCTTGCTGCAGGGGCCCACTGTTCTCCCTCCCCCCAATTCTCTACCTTGCTCAAAGGAGATCTTGTTCTGTACAAATTCTGCAGACCTAAAATATTTACAGATACATAGAACAAAGAACCCAGCGCCCATAAATCTCATCCAGAGGAGCCAAGGTGACATCTCAATAGGTGATATAGGCCCA
>NW_020957120.1:39566-44622 GCF_003031625.1 Empidonax traillii | reverse complement strand
AGACCCCATGAGGAAGTAAGGCAGGATCTACCACCATAACATTCCTCAAAATAGAGACCACGCCTCAGTCTCCGCCCCTAACTCCACCTGTTATGAATATTGTAATCTATGTTGTAATCATTGCCAAACCTGTATAAAATATTCACTCTAACCTAACCAACTCGGAGCCTGTTTTCCCAGCACTAGTTGGCAGGCTGCCCGGCCGTCAATAAATAAATACCTTGCTGTTCTAGGCATAAAACTCTGTCTAAACAGTTTTTTTATCTGCTTTTTTTGGGCATCATATCCTTTAGGGAAACACCCAACTGGAGATGAATGGGAGGACTATGTCCCTTTCTTTGATTGGAATGAATGGAAGGAGTATCTCACTTTCCTCAATTTTGACATTAAAGACCTACTAAAGGAGATCCCCATCATTATAATTGGCTCTAATTTTTATTTAAATTGCTTAGTAACAATCCTAGTACTGGTGAAGGTGGTGAAAGAGTTATTTAAAACTGGAAGACTGGTGTTGTGTTGCTTTCTGTGCTGTAGAAAAGACCAGACCTCTAGAGGATTCACTGGAACTTTGGGAAGGGTCTTGGAAAGGCCAGTTTCTGGATGGCAAGGAGCATGGATAAATTTTGGCAAACTGGTAAGGCGTGTGACACCTCCCATTGTTTGGGACTTCACGCCAGAACAAGTGTCTAATCCTGATGAGATGGTACGTTGTTTAGTTGAAGAGTGTCTTTCATACGATGATCCGAATACACAACTCCTTGCTTTATGCTGGGGTCTAGTGACAGCTTATGGAGCTGCCATAGATCACTATCAAAAGCCTAGGGCAGAGGCAGAAAGTCAAACTATGTCGCCTGAAACAAATGATGCCCCTGTTGAGTCTACAGACGTCGGGATACAGACTCAACCCGAAATCAGCACCGTCTCTGTTAAGTTGACTGAGTGTGGAACACAAACTCAACCTGAAGTTAGTGCTGTCTCCATTAATTCAACTGAGCATGGAACACAGACCCAACTTGAAGTCAGCACAGCTTCTGCTAAATCCGTTGAAACTGGAGTCCAGATCGTAGATCTCATGGACACTGAAACTCAAACTACAACATCTAATGTTAAGACTACAACGGAGATGAAGACCTGAAGCAGGAAGGGTTAATTGGGACACTTTTGCCCCCTACCCCCCCTGTACACTTTTAGTTTGCCTTAAGCTATATTTCGTAAGCTGCATTTTGCACAAAAAGACTCTGTCCTGTGCTGAGGGCATCAGACCTTAAAGGAACCACAACAAACACTGGGCAAAGAACCCCAGTCCCATAAATCTCATCCAGAGGAGCCAAGTTGACATCTCAATAGGTAATATAGGTCCAAAGCCAAGGGTTTCTCTAAGGCTGAGCGATCAGAACACAGGAACAATAGAAAGAACGAAAGGTCCCCGAGGTGAGGTGAGGATGAGGATTAAAAAAACAGCCCCCAGGATGAAGGCAAACAGGAACTCCCACCAAAATATTCCTCAAAATGGAAACCACGCCTCAATCTCCCCCCCAACTTCACCTGTTATGAATATTGTAATCAAATGATGCAATAATATGAATATGTAAAATTATGTTGTAATCATGATCAAGACATTGTATAAATTACCTGTTCTTACTGAATCACTTTGGAGTTTTTACCTGGCCTGAACAGGTAAATCTCCCCGGCGTCGTCGATAATCAATAAATACCTTGCTGCTTATGGGCGTAAAACTCTGTCTCTGAGCAGTTTTACTCACCTGCCCCTTTTTCTGGACATCAGACCCAAACTACCAACCCGAGAATCACTATTGCTCCCCTAACTAAGAAGAAGATATGGATAAGGGATAGTGCAGAAGCTACAGGCCTAGTTCTACAATTAAGGCGTATAAAAGGAGAAGAAGAAGAGGAAGAAGAAGAAGAAGAAGAAGAAGAAGAAGAAGAAGAAGAAGAAGAAGAAGAAGAAGAAGAAGAAGAAGAAGAAGAAGAAGAAGAAGAAGAAGAAGAAGAAGAAGAAGGAGCTTGCCAGCCCCATAGAACCTATCCCATCCAGCTATGTAGTAGTGGACGAATGGACGGCTGCAAAAGAGGAAGAAGCGGCAGCTCCCAAAAGAATTAGGAGCGCGCCCAAAGGAAAAGAGAGCACACCTAATGGAAGAAGGGGCGGCAGCACAGATGACCAATAAACCACCAAAGACAAGGCTGACACTCAAATATTCTCTTCCTGACTTTCCAACGGAGGATACAGAAGAACGGTTGAGACCTTCATCCCAAAGTCTGAAGGACTACTCACTACCTCCACCTCGTGGGCTTAGACAACAGAGCAGAAGCCTATCCCCGCTACATGCTCAGTCTCTGCCTCCACGTGAAAGAGGCAGAGAGAGAGAGAAAGCGGTTCCACGTAGAAGCGCCAGAAAGGAAGTGGAAATGGTTCCACGTAGGAGAGACCCTTATTCCGGAACAGAAGTTGTGCGAACGAGTGAGGTACTGTGAATAATGACCCCAGCAGAGCTCCGAGATCTACGACGAGATTACAGCCGCTGACCTGGTGAACAAATTCTCACCTGGCTGGTACGATGTTGGGATAATGGGGCCAGAAGACACTTGTTAAAAGGTCATGAAGCACAACAACTAGGATCCCTTACTCAGGACCGTGAAATAGAACAAGAAATCGCAAGAGAGACATACAATCTCAGTCTCTGGCTCCGAATCCTCCATGCTGTGAGGGAAAAATATCAATTTAAAGAATACTTAATGAGTTCTCCAAAAAAGTGGACGAGTGCAGAAGAAGGCGTCCAATACTTAAGAGAATTACCTATGCTGGAACTCATTTACTGCAACTCAGATTACTATAACTGTTTAGAACCAAAGAAGATTTCATGTACAGAGCCAATGTGGAGGCAAGTGATTAGAGGTGCCCCTGCATCGTACCTCAACTGCTTAATATCAGTATACAACCCAAAAACGGATGAACCAACTGTGGACACCATGTGTTCATGGATACGGACCATAGCAGAAAATTTGGAAAGGTCCTCTGATGCCTGACACGGACCTAACCATACTAAGGAAGCAATGGAGAGGCCCTATGAATATTTCAGATATGAAGACGACTATAGGGATAGAGATGATAGAGTTTACATAGACAATAGAGACTATAGAGGCAGACCAATAAAATGGTTTTGACCACAATTTCGACCTCAATCTTAGTCCCGGCCTCGTTCACGGTCTCCTTTCCTAGCACGCAGAAGGAAAGGATACCCCAGACGGAGATCACGCAATGAACTGTGGTCCTATCTGCGTAGTAAGGGAGAAAACATGAAGAAGTGGGATGGTGAACCCACTTCCAAACTTGAGACCAAAATAAGAGAATTACAACAAAAGGAAACCAACCAAAAATTTGTCTATGTGGTCAATGCAGATGCTCTGCAACCCCTGAAACACAAAAAGATAGAGGTCCGTTTTGACAATAACAAAAAAACTTCTAAGAAGGCAAAGTCGGACGATGAATACTCTGATCAAGACCAATAATGGGGCCCTGCCTTCTGCCAGGAGAAGGATAGGGACCAGGAAGATAATAGGGTTTACTGGGCTGTGTGGGTTCGATGGCCTGGCACATCGAATCCTCAGAAATACCGGGCTTTGGTGGATACTGGTGCCCAGTGTACTTTAATGCCATCGGAGCATAAGAGTGTGGAGGCTGTTTCTACTTTGGAGTGACCGGAGGGTCTCAAGAATTGTCAGTGGTAGAGGCCGATATGAGCTTGACAGGAGACCAATGGCAAAAACATTCCATTGTGACGGGGTCAGAAGCCCCTTGCATTCTTAGTATGGACTACCTAAAAAGAGGATACTTCAAAGACCCGAAGGGGTACTGATGGGCTTTCGGTGTAACCACGGTGATTGAAGAGAAGTCCAAAAAATTGTCTGCCCTATCTGGCCTCTCAGAAAACCCTTCCATTGTGGGATTACTCCGAGTCAAAGATCAGCAAGTGTCTATAGCTACTGCAACTGTACACAGGCGACAGTATAGGACAAACCGAGATGCTGTGATCCCCATTCACAAGATGATCAGAAAGTTAGAGAGTCAAGGGGTGGTCAACAGAACACACCCTTCAACAGCCCTATCTGGCCTGTACGTAAATCTGATGGAGAATGAAGACTGACAGTGGACTATTGTGGCTTGAATAAAGTCATGCCACCATTGAGTGCTGCTGTACCAGACATGTTGAAGCTCCAGTACGAGCTGGAGTCCAAGACAGCGAAGTGGTATGCCACTATTGATATTGCTAATGTGTTTTTCACCATTCCCTTGGCAGCAGAGTGCAGGCCACAGTTTACTTTCACCTGGAGGGGTGTGCAGTACACCTGGAATAGACTGCCCCAGGGGTGGAAACACAGTCCAACCATTTACCATGGACTGATCCAGGCCACCCTAGAGAAGGGTAAGGCCCCAGAGCACCTGCAGTACATCGATGACATCATCGTATGGGGGGACATAGCAGAAGAAGTTTTTGAAAAAGGACAAAAGATCATCCAGATTCTCCTTGAGGCTGGTTTTGCCATCAAGAGAAATAAAGTCAAGGGACCTGCCAAAGAGATTCAGTTCCTAGGGGTGAAATGGCAAGATGGACGTCGTCAAATTCCAACAGACGTCATCAATAAGATCGTAGCAATGACTCCACTGACAAACAAGAAAAAAACCCAAGCTTTTCTGGGAACCATAGACTTCTGGAGGATGCACATCCCGGAGTACAGCCAAATTGTAAGCCCTCTTTACTTTGTGACCCGTAAAAAGAACAACTTCCAATGGGGTCCTGAACAACAACAGACTTTCAGGCAAATCAAGCAGGAGATTGCACATGCCATGGCTCTTGGGCCAGTCAGGACGGGACCAGATGTAAAGAATGTACTTTACTCTACAGCTGGAGATAAAGGTCCCTCCTGGAGCCTCTGGCAAAAAGTGCCTGGCGAGACGCGAGGGCGACCACTTGGTTTCTAGAGCCGAAGCTACAGAGGTTCTGAGGCCAATTACACCCCTATGGAAAAAGAAATCT
>NW_020957120.1:35662-39282 GCF_003031625.1 Empidonax traillii | reverse complement strand
GCCAGTCAGGACGGGACCAGATGTAAAGAATGTACTTTACTCTACAGCTGGAGATAAAGGTCCCTCCTGGAGCCTCTGGCAAAAAGTGCCTGGCGAGACGCGAGGGCGACCACTTGGTTTCTAGAGCCGAAGCTACAGAGGTTCTGAGGCCAATTACACCCCTATGGAAAAAGAAATCTTAGCGTCATATAAAGGCATACGAGCAGCCTCAGAAGTGATTGGTACCGAAACACAGCTCTTCCTGGCACCCCAATTACCAGTGCTGAGTTGGATGTTCAAGGATAAGGTGCCCTCTACGCATCATGCCACCGATGCCCCGTGGAGCAAGTGGATGGATGGTTTTGATTACACAACGTGTCCGAATGGGAAACTTGAATCGCCATGGAATTTTGGAAATTATAACCAATTAGCCTGAAGGTGGGAACTTCAGTCTAGCAGATGAAGAAAAAGAAGAGCCAGTGAGTCGAGCTGAAGAAACTCTGCCATATAATCAGCTGCCAGATGAAGAAACACGCTATGCCCTTTTCACTGACGGTTCTTGCCGCATTGTAGGAAGGAGTCGGAGGTGGAAAGCAGCTGTGTGGAGTCCCACCCGACGGGTGGCGGAAGCCACTGAAGGTAAAGGCGAATCGAGTCAGTTTGCAGAACTCGAAGCTGTCCAATTGGCCCTGGACATTGCAGAAAGAGAAGGATGGCCAAGGCTCTACCTCTACACCGACTCATGGATGACAGCCAATGCCCTATGGGGATGGCTAGACAGGTAGAAGAAAATGAATTGGAAACGTAGAGGAAAACCCATCTGGGCTGCCGATTTGTGGCAAGGCATCGCTGTCAGAGTGAAAAAACTGAATGTGACAATCCGCCATGTAGATGCCCATGTGCCCAAGGATCGAGCTAATGAAGAACACGCTCATAACACAGACAGGCAGACCGCGCTGCACAAGTCGAGGTGTCACAAGTAGACCTAGACTGGCAGCAAAAGGGAGAGTTGTTCCTAGCTCGATGGGCCCATGATGTTTCAGGTCATCAGGGCCGAGATACCACCTATAGATGGGCACGAGACCAAGGGGTGGATATAACCATGGACACTATTTCCCAGGTTATTCATGACCTGTGCTGCCATTAAACAGGCCAAAAGGTTGAAACCCCTATGGTATGGTGGACACTGGGACAAGTATAGATACGGAGAAGCATAGCAAGTTGATTATATCACATTGCCACAAACCCGCCAAGGTAAACACTATGTGCTTACCATGGTGGAAGTGACTACTGGATGGTTAGAGACGTATTCGGTACCACATGCAACAGCCCAAAATGCCATTCTAAGTCTTGAAAAGCAAATCCTGTGGAGACATGGCACTCCAGACCGAATTGAGTCAGACAACGGAACTCATTTCAAGAATAATCTGGTAGCCACTTGGGCACGAGAGCATGGTATTGAATGGGTATATCACATTCCATATCATGCACCCGCTGCTGGAAAAGTTGAAAGGTGTAATGAACTGTTAAAAACAACTCTGAAGGCACCAGGTGAGGGAATTTTCAAGAACTGGGACAAGCACTTAGCCAAGACCACCTGGCTTGTAAACACTAGAGGCTCTGTCAATCGAGCTGGTCCTGCCTAAGCAGAATCCCTCCACACTGTAGATGGAGACAAAATTCCAGCGATCCATCTAAAAGGTATGTTAGGGAAGGCTGTTTGAATTACTCCTTCCTCAGACCAAGACAAACCCATTCGTGAGATTGTTTTCTCTCAAGGGCCCTGAAGTACCTGATAAGTAATGAGAAAGGATGGAGAGATCCACTGCATGCCCCAAGGAAATTTAACCTTGGGGGAAAACTAATCATGTACTTTGAGTTGTGTTTTGCAGGAAACCAGTCACCAAATGAGAAAAGCCTGAACAATTGATGGCGATATCAAGTAATAAACCAGCCCAGACCAGAGGACAAGCCCTGAAAACCAGAACTGTGATTGTGACCTAAGGGCCAAGAATGAGAACCAAGCTAATCCTGATGTTGATGCAGATTCTTCTACAACAAGATGAATGCTCTAAAGAATGAACAAGGACTATATACAAATATGTATATGCATATATATGTGCGGAATATAAGTGAACGAAAAATATAAGTGTTAAGTAATAATAGTATGGAATAAGAGGTGGAGAATGTGATGGTTTTAGTCTAAGTCTTCCTGGTGACCAGCTTGTAACCAAGGAAGTAGCCAAGTACCCAGTATTCCATACGATTTTTACGTAAACCAGAGTAAAAATAAGTTGGAGATTAGAGACCTTGCTCTCTTCTCTTCCGGCAAGGTTTGGGAACAGTGGGTCCCTGCGTTGGTCTCGCATATCTGAGGCTGAGGCCTGCAGAGTCCACCGTCCTACCACGTGGAGGTTTGGAGAGTGCTGGCCGTGACTTCCAATCCTGCTGTTCTAAAGGACGTGGTGAGATCAGTTTTGGTAGTTATTAGTATAGTTCTTGAGTTTGATCTAGTATGCCTGTTCGGTATCCCTTCTGTTCCTTTTTGTCCCTTTTTTTCCCTTTCCCTATCCCTTTGGAAGGGGGGTGGTGGTGTGGATCCCCTTTTACTGTGTATATAGCATCTTAACTGTACATAACTGTAATTTAAATAAATATAGATATATTTTTACATAAGCAGCTTGACTTTGGGCTCTTTAATTTTTATAGTTTCTTTTCCTTTAACCTAAAGGAAGAATAGAGGGGGGAGGGGGCTTCTGTCGTAACTTTCGAGCATTTGGCAAGGATCCAGGTCCAAACCGTTACACGTGCGAATTCTGGTGCTGAAATGACCGGTCTGTGTCCCCGGATGAACTAAGAACGTAGATTCCTCCCAGACAAAAGCTGTCAGCGCAGAAAGCTCCATGTGTGCATGGAGTGCCAAGGGTGACTCACCAATTGCACAGGAGACTTGAAAGCTAAAGGCTTTTTTTCCTACCTGAAACGTCATTGGTTTGGTGACAAGAGCCCAGAGCTTAAATGGCATGACTGGGACCCAGATGGATTAAGAATGAAGATTCCACCCAGAAAAAAGGAACCAGCCTAGGAAACTCAATGTGTGCATAGAGTGTCAAGGGTGGCCCACCAATTGCACAGGAGACTTGCAAGCTGAGGGCTTTTTTTCCTGCCTGGAACATAATTCTTCTGGTGTCCGAAGCCCAGCTCTTAAATGGCATGTCTGCATCCCCAAATGGACTAAGAACGAAGATTCTTCCCAGACCAAAGGCTCCATGTGTGCATGGAGTGCCAAGAGTGGCTCACCAAATGCACGAGAGACTTGAAAGGTAAGGGCTTTTCTTCCGGGCTGGAACTTCATTGGCTTGGCGTGCGAAGTCTGGCGCTGAAATGACCCGTCTTTGTCTTCACATGGACTAAAAATGAAGATTCCTCCCAGACAGAAGTCTTGGAGGCTAAGGGCTTTTTTTCTCGCTGGAACTTCATTGGTTTGGTGGCTTGAGATCTGCGTCGAAAAGGGTCAGGGTCCCCAGATGGACTAAGAACGAAAATTCCTCCCAGACTAAATGAGTCAGTGCAGCAAGCTCAATGTGAGCATTAAGTGCCATGGGTGCATCACCAATTCCCCGGGAGAGTTGGAGGCTTAA
>NW_020957120.1:33172-34806 GCF_003031625.1 Empidonax traillii | reverse complement strand
GGACTGGAACTTCATTGGTTTGGCATGGGAAGTCTGGCGCTGAAATGTCCCGTCTTTAACCCACATGGACTAAAATCGAAGATTCCTCCCACACAGAAGGTTTCAGGGCAGAAAACTCCATGTGTGCACGGAGTACCAAGGGTAGCTCAGCAATTGCACAGGAGAGTTGGAGACGAACGGTTTTTTTACCTGCCTGGAACTTTATTGGTTTGGTGGACGGAGATCTGAACCATAATGACCCTTCTCGGTCCCCAGACGGACTAAGAACGAAGATTCCTCCCAGAAAAAAAGAGACAGGACAGGAAGCTCCATGGGTGTATGGAGTGCCAAGGGTGGCTCACCAATTGACTTGGAGGCCAAGGGTTTTTTTTCCTGGCTGGAACTTCATTGGTTTGGTGGCCCGAGACCTGTTCTTAGGTTTGGTGGTCGCAGATCTGTGCCATAATAGCTTGGGTCCACAGATGGACAACGAACGTAGATTCCTCCCAGAAAAAAACTGCCAGCGCAGGAAGCTCCAGGCTCCGCAAAGGGTAACGTGGCGGACAAAGCCACCATGTTGCATTCGCCCTCCTCCTTGTAACTTAGAACAAGGTTCAACTCTCTGTGCAAGGCTGTACAGTCGAAAGGATGCAAGGGAAAGGACTCTTAACGTACAAGAAGCTGAAAACAAGGCACTACAAGGAAGTGTGTCAAGAGAGAAAATTTTTGGGTTCTACTTTGGTGTACTGCACACTTCTAAGCATAGAGAGTTTCTTTCAACTTCGAGACCTTTTCGCTTGGTATATATGACAACGCGCTGCACTTTCATCTCAGCTAGACGTACTCTGAAGCGCTTACAGAAAAGCACTTAGCCACAAGTCGAGAGTGTCTACTTCAGCCGCCGCAGAGTGAGACGAGTTGGGCAAAGCCACCTTGCCGCATTCGCCCTCTTCCTTGCAACCGAGAAGAAGGCACAACTCTCTGTGCAGCGCTGAAATGGCCCGTCTGGGACATGAGATGGACTAAGAACGAAGATTCCTCCCAGGCAAAAGATGCCAGTGCAGAAAACGCAACGTGTGCATGGAGTGTTATGAATGGTTCACCGATTGCGCAGCAGAGTTGGAGGCTAAAGGGCTATATTCCTCCTTTAAACTTCATTGGTTTGGTGTCCGAAGTCTCGCGCTGAAATGGCCGGTCTGAGTCCCCAGATGGACTAAAAATGAAGAATTCTCACTGAAAAAAAGTGCCAGAGCAGGAAGCTCCATGTGTGCAGGGAGTGCCAAGAGTGACTCACCAATAGCACAGGAGCCGTGAAATGCAAGGGCTTTTCTGCCTGGTTGAAACATCATTGGTTTGGCGTGGGAAGTCTGGCGCTGAAAAGACAGGTCAGATGGACGAGGAGCGTAGATTCCTCCCAGAAAAAAGCTTCATGCGCAGGAAGCTCCAGGCTCTGCACAGGGAAAGGAATCAGGCAAAGCTAACTTGCTGAATTTTTCCTCCTTCTTGCAACCTAGAAGAAAATGCAAATCTCTGTGGAAGACTGTACAGTCGAAAAGATGCAAGGGACAAGGACTCATACCCAGCACAAAAGAATCTGAAAACAAGGCACTAGGAGGAAGTGTATCAAGAGAGAAAGCTGTTGCAGTCTACCTTGT
>NW_020957120.1:27440-28711 GCF_003031625.1 Empidonax traillii | reverse complement strand
CATTCTGGGTCCCCAGATGGGCTAAGATTGCTTCCACAATACATGAGGCACTGTAGGAAGCTCCATGTGTGCATGGTTTTTTTCTTAGTTAGAAGTTCATTGGTTTGATGTGAAGAGTCCTGCGCTAAAAGGACATGTCTGACTCCCCATATAGACTAAGAACGAAGATTCTACCCAGACCAAAGATGCAAGCACCAGAAGCTCCATAAGTGCATGTAGTCCCAAGGGTGACTCACCATTTGCACAGGAGACTTGGAGGTTAATGGCTTTTCTTCCCGTCTGGAACTTCTTTCGTTTGGTGTCTGAAGCCCTGCACTGAAATGGCCTGTCTGTATCCCCAGATGGACTAAGAATGAAGATTCCTCCCAGACAGAAAGTGTCAGCGCAGGAAGCTCCATGTGTGCATGGAGTGTCAATGATGCTTCACCCATTGCACAAGAGAGTTGAAAGTTAAGGGGTTTTTTTTCTGGGCTGGAAAATCATTGGTTTGTTGCCTGAAGTCCCGCACTGATATGACCCTTCTGGATACCCAGATGGACTAAGAACGTGGAGTCCTACACGAACCAAAGGTGCCAGCGCAGGAAACTCCATGTGTTCATCGAGTGCCACGGGTGACTCACCAATTACACAATAGAGTGGGAGGCTAAGGGCTTTATTTCCTGCATTAAACTTCATTGGTTTGGTGCCCGAAGTCCCGCACTGAAATGGTCCGTCTGGGGCCTCAGATGGACTAAAAAGAAGATTCTTCCCAGACAAAAGATGTCAACAAGGGAAACTTCACGTGTGAATGGAGTGTTATGGATGGTTCACCCACTGAACAGCAGAGTTGGAGGCTAAGAGCCATATTACGGGTTGGAAATTCATTGGTTTGGTATCCGAAGCCCCACACTGAAATGGCCCGTCTGGGGCCTCAGATGGACTAAGAACGAGGATTCCTCCCAGACGAAGGGTGCCAATTCCGGAAACTCCATGTGTGCATGGAGGGCCAAGGGTGTCTCAGCAACCCGAGAATAACTATTGCTCCCCTAACTAAGAAGCAGATATGGATAAGGGATAGTGCAGAAGCTACAGGTCTAGTTCTACAATTTTCCTAGCTCTGCACGTTCATCTCAGTTAGATGTACTCTAAAGCGTTTAAGGACTTTTCTTTTGGGCTGGAACTTCATTGGTTTGGCGTGCGAAGTCCTGCGATGAAATGACCCGTATTTTTCCCTACATGGACTGAAAAAGAAGATTCCTCCTAGACAGAAGGTTTCAGGGTAGGAAACACCA
>NW_020957120.1:21842-26698 GCF_003031625.1 Empidonax traillii | reverse complement strand
GGTTTGTTTTCCTGGATAGAACTTCATTGGTTTAGTGGTCCAAGAACTGGGCCAGAAAGGGTCTGGGTCCCCAGATGAACTAAGAACGAGAATTCCTCCCAAGCTAATACGGCCAACGCAGGAAGCTCCATAAGTGCATGGAGTGCCAAGGGTGACTCACCAATTGCACAGGAGAGTGGGAGACTATTGGGTGTTTTTCTTGGCTAAAACTTCAGTGGTTTGGTGTGAAGAGCCCAGCGCTGAAGTGGTCATTCTGGATCCACAGATGGACTAAGATTGCTTCCACAATACATGAGGCAGTGCAGGAAAATCCATGTGTGCATGCAGTGCCAAGGGTGACTCAACAATTGCACAGATTTAAAGGCTAAGGCTTTTTTTTCCTGGCTGGAACTTCTTTCGTTTGGTGTCTGGAGCCTAGCACTGAAATGGCATGTTTGGTTTCCAGATGGACTAAGAATTCTTCCCAGACTAAATGAGTCATCGCAGCAAGCTCCATGTGTCCATTAAGTGCCATGGGTGCATCACCAATTCCACAGGAGAGTCGGAGGCTTAAGGTATCATTTCCTGACTGGAACTTCATTGGTTTGGTGCCCGCAGATCTGCGCCAGAAAGGGTTTGAGTCCACAGATGGATTAAGAACAAAAATTCCTCCCAGGTTAAAGCTGCCAGCGCAGCAAACTCCATGTGTGCATGGAGTGCCAAGGGTGACTCACCAATTAGACAAGAGACTTGGAGGCTAAGGGCTTTTTTTCCTACCTAGACCTTCACTGGTTTAGTGACCCGAGTCCAGCGCTGAAATGGCATGTCTGGGTCCCCAGATGGACTAAGAACTAAGATTCTTCCCAGACCAAAGACGCCAGCGCAGGAAGGTCCATGTGTGCATGGAGTGCCAAGGTCACTCACCAATTGCACGAGACAGTTGGAGACTATAGGGTTTTTTCTTGTCTGGAAGTTCATGGGTTGGTGTGAAGAGCCCAGCGTTGAAATGGCATCTCAGCGTCCCCAGATGGACTAAGAACGAAGATTCCTTCCAGAACACAGGAACCAGTGCAGGAAGTTTCACGTATGCATGGAGTGTCAAGTGTGACTCACCAATTGTACAGGAGACTTGAAAGGTAAGGGTTTTTCTTCCGGGCTGCAACTTCATTGGTTTGACCTGCGAAGCTCAGCACTGAAATGACCCATCTTTGTCCCCACATGGACGAAAAAAGAAGATTCCTCCAAGACAGAAGGTTTCAGGGCAGGAAACTCCAAATGTGCATGGAGTGCCAAGGGGGACTCAGCAATTACACAGCAGAGTTGGCGGTTAAGGACTATATTCCGGGCTGGAACTTCATTGGTTTGGTGTTTAAAGCCCCGTGGCTAGATAACCCGTCGGGGTCCCCAGATGGACTAGGAACGAAGATTCCTCCTACACAAAAGGTGCCAGCTCAGGAAGTCCCATGTGTGCATAGAGTGCCATGGGGGACTCAAGAATTACAGAGGAGAGTTGGAGGCTAAGGTCTTTATTTCCTGACTGGAACTTCATTGGTTTCGTGTCCCAAGTCCCACGCTGAAATCACCCCTCAGGGTCCGCAGATAAACTAGGAATGAAGATTCCTCCCGCACCAAAGGTGCCAGCGCAAGAAGCTCCATGTGTGCATGTAGAGGCAATGATGCCTCACCCATTGCACAGGAGAACCGGAGGCTATGGGCTTTATTGCCTGCATTAAACATCATTGATTTGTTGTCCGAAGCCCCGCGCTGAAATGGCCCTTCTGGGGCCTCAGATCGACTAAGATTTCTCTCAGACAAAGGTGCCAGTGCAGGAAACTGCACGTGTGCATGGAGTGTTATGGATGGTTTACCCATGGCACAGCAGAGGTGGAGGCTAAGGGCTTTTATCCTGCCTGGAATTCATTGGTTGGGTGTCCAAAGTCCCACGCTGAAACGCCGGTCTGGGGCCTCAGATGGATTAAGAACAAAGATTCATCCCAGACTAAAGATCCCAGAGCAGGAAAATCCATGTGTGCATGGAGTGTTATGGATGGTTCACCCATTGCACAGGAGAGTTGAAGGCAGAGGGCTTTTATTTAGGGCTGGAACTTTTTTTCCTGCCTTAAACCTAATACGTTTGGTGTCCGAAGCCCCGCGCTGGAATGGCAGGTCTGGGTCCTCAGATGGACTAAGAACGAAGATTCCTCCCAGACAAAAGATGCACACAAAGGAGACTTCACATGTGCATGGCGTGTTCTGGATGGTTAACCCATTGCAGAGCAGAGTTGGAGGCTAAAGTCTTTTTTTCCTGCCTGGAACTTCATTGGTTGGGTGTCCGAAGCCCCACGCTTAAATGGTCTGTCTGGGTCCTCAGATGGCCTAAGAACGAGGCATCCTCCCACACCAAAGGTGCCAGCGCAGGAAGTTACATGTGTGCATAGAGTGCCAAGGGTGTCTCGGCTTGCACAGGAGAGTTGGAGGCTAAGGGCTCTTTTTCCTGCCTTGAACGTCATTGGTTGGTTGTCCGAAGCTACGCACTGAAATGGCCCCTCTGGGGCTTCAGATGGATTAAAAACAAAGATTCCTCCCAGACAAAAGATGCCAGTGCAGGAAATTGCACATGTGCATAGAGTGTTATGGATGGTTCACCCATTGCAGAGCAGACTTGGAGGCTAAGGGCTATATTCCGTGCTTGGAACTTCATTGGTTTGGTGTCCGAAGTCCCGCGCTGAAATGACTGGTCTCAGTACCCAGATGGCCTAAGAACAAAGATTCCTCCCACACCAAAGGTGCCAACGCAGAAAGTTCCATGTGTGCATGGAGTTCCAAGGGTGACTCAGCAATTGAAGAGGAGCGTTGGAGGCTAAGGGCTTTTTTTCCTGACTGGAACTTCATTGGTTTCGTGTCCGAAGTCCCGCGTTGAAATGACCCCTCTAGGTCCCCAGATGCACTAAGAATGAAGATTCCACCCACACCAAAGGTGCCAGCGCGGGAAACTCCATGTGTGCATGGAGTTCCAGGGGGGACTCAGTGCCGTGGGCATTCAAGCGAGCGGGAAAGAACAACACATCTATGAGATGCAGATTCAAATCCTTATTATTATGAGAAGGTCACACCATATATATTCTTTTGAGTCTTGGACATGCAATCACAAACGCAGCACACCTCCATGATTGGTTAGTCTACATTGTCCACGCACCTCAAGCAGTCCATCCATTGGTGATCCTTAAAGCACACATTCCTGGGAAAAGTTTCTGTTATCACCTTTTTCTCACATCGCTTTCTGCTGACCTCTGCATTCCTGCAGCTGCAGACTTGTTCTTGTTTTTCTAACGGTCAACTCCTGGCCTCTTTAGAACTCAGCATAGTCATTTAAGACAACTAAGGCCCCAGCATTTCCCCCCTTCTGTTTAAGCATAGAATCAAAGCTACGAAGAATACAATCCTGAAGACACCTAAAAACACATGGAATAATAAGTAATAAAACTAAAATGAAAACGAGTATAGACAGTCCTTGTTTAAGTACATCTTTTAGCCAACCTCCTACTCCCCAAGATGCCAGCCAGGCATCCAGTCCCACAGATCCTTCTTTTACATGATGCATGCTTTCCTTAAGCTCTTGTAACTGTTTGTGTATGCTCTGTGAATGATCAGATAGATTCATGCAACACATTCCCTCAAAATCCTGACACCCATGCCCATGGGCTAAAAGCAAAAAATCAATGACTGCTCTATTTTGTAAAACTGCATGTCATAAGCTATTTACATCGCCAGCTAAACCAGTTAATATTTCAGAAGTAGAGTTAAATTGTTTTACGGCCCAACAAGCCAAGGTTTTAATTTTCCTCCAATTTGCTGCCGCCATGCCTCCTGGTAGGAAAAAAGGCAATGGCTCCACCCATTGTTCCAAGATTTACATTGTCATCACACAATCAGGTGCCAAATCTTTGAGTTCCCTTTTGGCTCGAACAGTATTTGTCTGTGTGACTAGGTGGGGCATGGCAGGTGCAAAAATGGTTAATTTCCCAATGTAACACGGTCCTCCTACGGGACGAAAAGCCAAGCTCTATCACCGCATATTAGAAAATAACCATCAGGTAGTATTTTGGTGGTCACATTTTTTACGTCTACTTCTCCAGCATGTTTGGAGATATTCCAATGGCTATATTGTCTGGTCACATTGTGGTAGCCTATATAATATTGCGTTAGGTTGTCAGCATGCATGAGATGTTTCCATGAGTCTCCGAAAAGGACGACTCCGGATCCACTGATCAGCAAAATCTTTGGGCGTATATTGGTACAATTCGCTTGGTTAGAAATATCGCCCACACTTATGACCGGAGGAAAAGATCCCCACAAATTTAATTCTTGCAAAGGTGAAGAGGTTGATTTTTTAAGTCGATATATCAACTGTTGTAAAAAATGTGCTTCTTTTATAATAGGCAAATTCCACGATTTTGTACATTCACCTTGTGAGTTATTGTTTCTCCACTGCCAATAAGAGTTATTAATAGCAGTGTAGTTTATTCCCAAGTGACTAAAGTCTGGTCAATGTATGTATGAATATCCAATCAAACAAGTTCAAAAAGGATCACTGGCTTTTTGGAGTGATAGACAAAAATCTGTAACCCCAGACGCATTGGCCCAAGTAACCCACATATTTTGTCTTGGATCAATGTTGTGAATGGTTGTGACAGGGATGATACTGGATAAAATTAGGTAACAATACCAAATGATTCTTGTTTCTTCCAATGGGGTCCTGAACAACAACAGACTTTCAGGCAAATCAAGCAGGAGATTGCACATGCCGTGGCTCTTGGGCCAGTCAGGACGGGACCAGATGTAAAGAATGTACTTTACTCTACAGCTGGAGATAAAGG
>NW_020957120.1:18560-21772 GCF_003031625.1 Empidonax traillii | reverse complement strand
TGTATGAATATCCAATCAAACAAGTTCAAAAAGGATCACTGGCTTTTTGGAGTGATAGACAAAAATCTGTAACCCCAGACGCATTGGCCCAAGTAACCCACATATTTTGTCTTGGATCAATGTTGTGAATGGTTGTGACAGGGATGATACTGGATAAAATTAGGTAACAATACCAAATGATTCTTGTTTTGTTGTTTTTGTTGCCATTTTTTCTTGCGTTTGGCCATCCATAATTTATGAAACGCAAAACAAACTCGATCCATGTGTTGGGGAGAGACCATCCACTCCCTAGGGATACACAAATTTTCATCACAGAACCAATCAAGAATTCTAGTATCATTTTGAGCCATGATCCGATTATATTCATGTTGTTTATCCCACCTTTGTTCCGCTATCCACCTTTGTTCTCGACTTTCAAAAATTGGAACCTCACCGATTTCTTGAATGGAGAGACCTGAATATTCCTCTAAAGACCGTATTATGTTATTCCCTCGCCACCTGTTGTCACAGCGTTCACACCATCCATCTAATTGTCTGTGACAGATCCAGATTTCCTCCTTACAGCCTCCCCACCGTATGACTATCCATGTTTTATCAGTGTTATGTTTCTGTCTACATGAAATACAATGCCGTTTCAACAGAGAATTTGGAACGATTACCCCTAGGGTCTGTTTGATAAACCAAAAATCGTCTAAATTTTCCCAACCCAACAGATATTGACATTCAGTGTTCTCCAATAATGGTTTCAAATACTTATCAGTAGCAATATGTATTCAATGTGTGTTTTGTTGAAGTCTCTCGTTATCAGGATTCGTCAGCAGGGTTGCTGTCTTTTTGTTCTTCTTTTGATTCCTGAGACTGTATCCAAGGGCGTGCCCACTTTGCTGGAATCCACTTGGTCACGTTCCCTGTAGAAACACACGCATAACCCCTTCCCCATGTTAATAAATTATAAGGACCTGACCACATATTCTGTGAAGGGTCAAAAACTTGTACAGCAATATTTTGGGAGGTAAAATCATTAGTATTAGTAATAAAATGATCAAATATCGGCGTCTCAGTTTTATCTGTTCTAGGGTTCAACCAGTTCAGCATATAACAGGCTTTTGCAACAATGGCATGAGGACTCTTTTCCCCCCCTTTTCTAGAAATGTGTAAATAATGTTTTAAGGATTGATGAGTGCGTTCTATTATACCCTGACCTCCGGAGTTATAAGGCACTCCTGTAATATGTTTCATATTCCACTGGGTGAAAAAGGCTTTTACTCTCGTAATTATGCGCTAGGGAAGTGCACTACACGACCCAAGCAAAATGGTTGGTCCCGGCTAATAACACTTAGTGGGCCTGTTCCTCCACAGGACTCACCCCTTGCATATCTTGGGCAGTGTTTAACAAATCCTCAGAATACGGTGTCCAAGTGACAGTGATCCCCAAGATCTATTACCACCCCGAGAACTATGTGTACGATTCCATGACTGTCCCAGACCACCACTTGGCAAAGCGAGAGCCCATCACAGCAGTGACCGTAGCCCTACTGATGCTTGCAGGAGGTACCGGAGCAGGTACAGGGATAGCGTCCCTAGTCCGTCAGAACAGAGAATTCGGTGCTTTAAAAGTAGCAATAGACGAAGACATAGCCTGAATCGAGGAGTCCATCACGGCTCTTGCAAACTCGCTTAAGTCACTGTCCGAGGTGGTTCTGCAAAATCGCAGAGGACTGGACATTCTGTTCTTACAAGCAGGCGGACTGTGCGCTGCTCTTAAAGAGGAGTGCTGTGTTTTCGCAGACCACACAGGGTTAGTGAAAGACACCATGGCCAAGCCGCGAGAGAGACTAGAAAATCGAAAAAGGGACAGGGAATCGCGGGACTGGTTCACATCACTGTTCGATCAGGCACCATGGCTCACCACCTTACTATCCTCTCTTATTGGTCCAATAGTAATACTTTGTTTAGCGCTGATTTTCGGACCCTGCATTTTTAACAAGATCGTGTCGTTTGTCGAGAACTGTCTGAAAACCATCAAAATTATGGTGGTCAAAGAGCGACAAATGCTGTAAATAGTGTCTTAATTCTATGTACCTCTACGTAGTTCTATGTACCTTCACGTAGTTTTGCACTATATCACAATTATATACCTCAGTATTAGAATACACCTTTCTACCTCTTTAGGCTTCCTTATGAAACCACTCACTAAGCCTTAAAACTTTTTAATCTTTGTAACCTCTGCAACTGTCTTTTGCACGTTTTATAATAATGGCTTGCTTTATATGGCATGGAGAGGGGGGAAATGTGAGTAGTTAGGGTCTGGCGCTCGGAAGATTTCGATTTGTACGGAAAGTTAGGGACCACCCCCTCCGATGCCTGGCAGCCAACAGTATCTCAGGTAATTTCGTAAGCAGACGGAAATGACGATGCAATTAGGTGCTATGAAAGACTGTGTTACAAGGTAATAAAAGCCATTTACCGTCCACCACATTGGAGTCTGCGAGTCTGTGGCCCGAGTGGCTAAGAGGGTAGCCACCGTACTTTTCCCGAACCAGGTCGTCGTGCAACACACTTGGTCATGTTCCCTGTAGAAACACACGCATAATCCCTTTCCCATGTCAATAAATTATATGGACCTGACCACTGTTCTGTGAAGGGTCAAAAACTTGTACAGCAATATTTTGGGAGGTAAAATCATTAGTATTAGTAATAAAATGATCAAATATCGGCGTCTCAGTTTTATCTGTTCTAGGGTTCAACCAGTTCAGCACATAACAGGCTTTTGCAACAATGGCATGAGGACTCTTTTCACCCCCTTTTCTAAAAATGTGTAAATAATGTTTTAAGGATTGATGAGGGCATTCTATTATAGCCTGACCTCCGGAGTTATAAGGCACTCCTGCGATATGTTTAATATTCCATTGGGTGAAAAAAGCTTTTACTCTCGTACTCAAGTAGGCATGGGCATTGTCTGTCTTGATGGTGTGAGGGCACCCGAGCACTGCTATAGCAGATGTCCAATGTCGAATGCTAGCTACAACATTAGTAGATGTATGGGCTGTAGCCCAAATGGCTTTTGAGCAGGTATCAATAGTTACATGGACGTATTTTAAAACCCCAAAAGAAGCAAATTCTGTAACATCAGTTTGCCAGAGTTGTCGAAGTTGTAGTCCTCGTGGGTTTGTCCCTTCGTGTTGTAATGGTGTGAGTTTAGCACAGTCAGG
>NW_020957120.1:0-18050 GCF_003031625.1 Empidonax traillii | reverse complement strand
TTATGGATCTTGCCTCATTGCGAGACAACTCAAATGTCTTTTGTAATGCTTTTGCAGATTGATGAAAAACTGCATGTGACATAGTTGCTTGTTGTATGGGAGACAACTGAATTATAGGTGAAGCCACTTGGCTGTCAATATAGGTGTTACCTTCAGATAAAAATCCCGGAAAATCAAGATGACTTCTGATGTGTGTTATCCACCAAGGGAAACGTCTAAAACTAAGTTCATTCCATAACTGAATGACTAGAGCCATAGGTAATGTGTTTGTGAAAGATCCTAGTAAGGAACGTGAAAGACGTGTCACTATTCCCACAACATACTTAGAATCACAGACAATGTTAATTGGTGAAGTTTGGAAAGCCTTAAAAACCATTAAGACAGCTTTTAACTCTAATACCTGTACTGATCCTTCAGCTCTTTCTACTTGCGAAACCCAGTCTCCTCGGGTGTCTTTATATGCATATCCACATTTTCCAGTTTTACTGCTGGCATCAGTAAAGACTGTTATTGCGTCTGGAATAGGTTTATGTTGTTGTATGGGTACCTCTTCGAGTATTAAAGTAGTTTTAAATATTGGATGATTGGGGTAATGGTTATCAAGTTGAATGCCATGAGTGGCTACTGCAAAATTTTCGGAGGATTGAATCCACCAATCCGTCAATTGCAAATTTCTCACAGGCAGAATAATTTTTTCTGGGTCACACCCAGCGAGGGTGCGCAGTCGTCCCCTTGCTTTTAGGAGTAATTGACCTATGGCATCAGGCCTTGTGGTGACTAGCTTTGAGAGTGCTGCTATGAAAAATCCACTCTAGGAGTATCATAGGCCTCTGGTCTGGCAATTGTGTGATCAAGGCTACTACTTCAGTGTCACGGTTGTATATAATAATAGTAAACGGGCATTGTAATATTCTTTTATCAATGGTCGAATTTTGAATTTTTTGTGATATGACTTCCAGGGCTTCATTCGCCTCAGGTGTAATGGATCTAGGATCAGCAGGAGATGCGCTTCCTTTCAATAAAGTAAGCAATGGACCTAAATCTGAATTGGTAATACCACAAAAGGTTCTGAGCCATTGAATGTCTCCTACTAATTTCTGGACATCATTAACATTATGGATATTTGGGACAATGGTAGTTTTTTGTGGGATCAGTCTCGTTTCTGTGATACGCAAGCCAAGGTAGTTCCAAGGTGCGTGTTTTTGAATCTTTTCTGGAGCAATTACTAAGCCAAATGCTTGCAGATTTTGAGTTAATTCCTTTTCCTTTTGTGGAGATAAAGGCTGCGGACTAGCAATTAATAAATCATCCATGTAATGATATGTGATAAGATCAGGATTGTTTTTTCTCCAGGGTTGAAGGGCTAAATCTACAAACCATTGGCAAATTGTGGGAGAATTTTTCATCCCCTGTGGGAGCACGACCCACTGAAATCACTTCGCGGGAGCTGCCCGATTAAGTGAAGGCACCGTAAAGGCAAATTTGTCACTGTCATCTTCATGTAATGGAATAGTAAAGAAACAGTCTTATAAATCAATGATTAACAAATCCCAATTTTGTGGCAGCATAGCTGGAGAAGGTAAGCCAGGTTGGAGAGCACCCATGGTCATCATCTTATCATTGACTGCCCTTAGATCATGTAGCAGCCTCCATTTTCCTGATTTCTTTTGGATGGTGAAAATAGGTGTATTCCATGGGCTAACAAAAGGTTTTATGTGGCCAAGTTCCAATTGCTCCTGTACTAAATCCTGTACATGTTGCAGCTTCTCTAAAGATAGAGGTCATTGATCAACCCAAACAGGTTCTTCAGTTTTCCATTTTAATTTAAGTGTAGGGCGAGAGCTGCCATCAATGGTCCCAATCAAAAATCTGTGGACAATTTAACACCCCATTGAGCTAACACATCTCTGCCTAAGAGGGAGAGTGAAGTGTGTAGTACGTAGGGTTTTACCCATGCCTGATGTCCCTCTTGATCCGAGAAAAGAAGAAAATTTTTACTGACCTGAGTCAGACGACTTCCCCCAATGCCTGAAATGGTTGAACCCCTATTATCTAATTCCCAATCAGAGGGCCACACTGAAATAGGAAGAATAGTTAAGTCAGCACCTGTATCCAGTATCATAAAAACATTGGAGAGAGTTATATCATTAGGTCCAGAAATTTTGACTTTATATTTTGGCCTTTCTGCTCAAAAAACTTGACAAAATGCAACATTAGGTACACCTGTGGAACCAAAACCACCTGTTTCTCTTTTTTGATCTCCTTTCTTTGGGACACAAGCCTTAAAAGGTATAAGCTCTGCAATTACGCTCCCTGCTGGAATATGAACTGGTGGTGCAAAAATTTGTACCATAATCCCAATGGTTCCGGTATAATCAGTATCAATACAACCAGGTAGGACAAATATTCCCCTTTTAGAAGCAGAAGAACGCCCAATGAGTAATGCGGATAAGTCATGTCCCAGAGGTCCACTGACCGTAGAAGGGAGGACATGAACATTATTATCATTGATATTTACTGATTCTGCCACGGCCAGATGGAGTCCTGCACTTCCGCAAGTGGCGGATTGCAATTCGTCTAGACAGCCACAGTGAAGAATGTACAGTCGAAAGGATGCAAGGGACAAGGACTCATAGCGCACAAGAAGCTGAAAACAAGGCACTACGAGGAAGTGTGTCAGGAGAGAAAGTTTTTGGGTTCTACCCTGTTGAATTTTAAACTTCTAAGCATTGGTAGTCTCTTTCTACCTCGAAGCCTTTTTGCTTGGCAAATATGACAACTTGCTGCACGTTCATCTCAGTTAGACGTACTCTGAAGCACTTACAGACAAGCGTTTAGCCGCAAGTCGAGAGTGTCAGCTTCAGCCGCCGCAGAGTGAGACGAGCCGGGCAAAGGGATCTTGCCGCATTCGCTCTCCTCTTTGCAGCCGAGAAGAACGCNCTTGCCGCATTCACCCTCCTCCTTGCAGCCGAGAAGAACGCGCAACACTCTGTGAAGGGATGTACAGTCGAAAGGCTGCAAGGGACAAAAACTCATACCCAGCGCACAGGAATCTGAAAACAAGGCACTACGAGGAAGTGTGTCAAGAGAGAAAGTTTTTGGGTTCTACCCTGTTGAATTGCAAACTTCTAAGCATTGGCAGTCTCTTTCCACTTCGAAACCTTTTCACTTGGCACATATGACAACGTGCTGCAGGTTCATCTCAGCTTGACGTACTCTGAAGCGCCTATAGACAAGCGCTTAGCCGCAAGACAAGAGGGTCCGCTTAAGAAGTCACAGAATGAGACTAGCCGGGCAAAGGGGCCTTGCCGCATTCACCCTCCTCCTTGCAACCGAGAAGAACGCGCAACACTCTGTGAAGGGCTGTACAGTCGAAAGGCTGCAAGGGACAAAAACTCATACCCAGCGCAGAAGAATCTGAAAACAAGGCACTACGAGGAAGTGTGTCAAGAGCGAAAGTTTTTGGGGTCTGTTGATTTGCTAACTTCTTAGAATTGCAGTCTCTTTCG
The DNA here is from genome assembly GCF_003031625.1 of Empidonax traillii. NCBI lineage: Eukaryota > Metazoa > Chordata > Aves > Passeriformes > Tyrannidae > Empidonax > Empidonax traillii. The sequence goes on along the minus strand of NW_020957120.1, from coordinate 14,541 downwards.
ACTTCGAAACCTTTCCGCTTGGCACATATGACAAAGCGTTGCACGTTCATCTCAGCTAGACGTACTCTGAAGCGCTTACAGACAAGTGTTTAGCCGCAAGTGGAGAGTGTCCGCTTCAGCCGCCACAGAGTGAGATGTGTACATGGAGTGCCAAAGGTGACTCAACAATTGCACAGATTAACAATGAAAAATCCTCCCAAGCCAAAAGTACCAGCTCAGGAAACTGCATGGTGTGTCAAGGGTGCCTCAGCAATTGTGCCCGAGAGCTGGAGGCTAATGGCTTTTATTTCCTGCCTTAAACATCATTGGTTTGGTGTCCGAATCCCCGCACTGAAATGGCCCTTCTCTGTCCCCAGATGGATTGGGAAGAAAGATTCTTCCCAGAGAAATTATGCCAGTGCTGGAAACTCCACGAGTGCATGAAGTGTTATGGATAGTTTCACCCATTGCACTGCAAAGTTGGAGGCTAAGGGCTATATTCCGGGTTGGAACTTCATTGGTTTTGTGTCCGATGTCCCGTGCTGAAAATACCCGTCAGAGTCCCCAGATGGACTAAGAATGTGGATTCCTACCACACCAAAGGTGCCAGCTCTGCAAACTCCATGTGTGCATGGAGTTCCAAGCGGGACTCAGCAATTGCACAGGAGAGTGGGAGGTTAATGCCTTTTATTCCTGCCTGGAACGTCATTGGTTTGGTGTCCGAAGCCCCGCAATGAAATGTCCCGTCTGAAGCCTCAGAGAGATTAACAATGAAGATTCCTCCCAGACCAAAGGTGCCAGCTCAGGAAACTCCATGTCTGCATGGAGTGCCAAGGGTGTCTCAGCAATTGTGCTGGAGAGTTGGAGGCTAAGTACTTTTTTCCTGCCTTATACATAATTGGTTTGGTATCCGAAGGCCCACACTGAAATGGCCCATCTGGGACCTCAGATGGACTAAGAACGAAGATTCCTCCCAGGCAAAAGATGCCAGCTCAGGAAACTCCATGTCTGCATGGAGTGCCAAGGGGGACTCAGCAATTGCACTGGAAAGTGGGAGGCTAAGGGCTTTTTTTCCTGCATTAAACATCATTGGTTTGGTGTCCGAAGCCCTGCACTGAATTGGCCCATCTGGGTCCTCAGATGGACTAAGAACGAAGATTCCTCCCACACCGAAGGTCCCAGCGCAGGAAGCTCCATGTAAGAATCATAGAATCATAGAATATATTGGGTTGGAAATGACCTCCAAGATCAAGTCCAATCCCTAATCCCACTCCAATTACTATATCATGGCACTAAGGGCCACATCCAATCTCTGCTTAAAAACCTCCAGGGATGGTGAATCCACCATCTCTCTGGGCAGGCCATTCCAATGCCTGATTACCCTCTCCGTAAAGAATTTCTTCCTAACATCTAACCTAAACCTCCCCTGGCAGAGCTGGAGCCCATGTCCTCTTGTCCTATTGTTGGTTGCCTGGGAGAAGAGACCAACCCCTACCTGGCTATAGCCTCCCTTCAGGTAGTTGAAGAGAGTGATGAGGTCACCTCTAAGCCTTCTCTTCTCCAGGCTAAACAATCCCAGCTCCCTCAGCCTCTCCTCATAGGACTTGTGCTCAAGTCCCTTCACCAGCCTCGTTGCTCTTCTCTGGACCCGCTCCAGCACCTCAATGTCCTTCCTGAACTGAGAGGCCTAGAGCTGAACACAATACTCAAGGTGTGGCCTCAGCAATGCAGAGTACAGGGGAAGGATCACTTCCCTGCTCCTGCTGGCCACACTGTTCTTGATGCAGGCCAGGATGCCATTGGCCTTCTTGGCCACCTGGGCACACTGCTGGCTCATGTTCAGCCTCCTGTCGATCAGCACCCCTAGGTTCCTTTCTGCCTGGCTGCTCTCCAACCACTCTGTGCCCAGCCTGTAGCGCTGCAGGGGGTTGTTGTGGCCAAAGTGCAGGACCCGGCACTTGGCCTTGTTGAACTTCATCCCATTGGAGTCAGCCCATCTCTCCAGTCTATCCAGATGCCTCTGCAGAGCCCTCCTGCCTTCCGGCAGGTAGACACTCCCTCCCAACTTGGTGTCATCTGCAAATTTGCTGATGATGGACTCAATCCCCTCATCTAAATCATCGATAAAGATGTTAAACAGGACTGGACCCAGCACTGACCCCTGGGGAACACCACTGGTGACCGGCTGCCAGCTGGATGCAGCCCCGTTCACCAGCACTCTCTGGGCCCGGCCCTCCAGCCAGTTCCTGATCCAGCACAGAGTGCCCCTGTCCAAGCCATGGGCTGCCAGCTTTTCCAGGAGTATATTATGGGAGACAGTGTCAAAGGCTTTGTTGAAGTCCAGATAGACCACATCCACAGCCTTTCCCTCATCCACCAGCTGGGTCACCTGATCGTAAAAGGAGATCAGGTTGGTCAAACAGGATCTGCCCTTCCTAAACCCATGTTGGCTGGGTCTGATCCCTTGTCTATCCTGTAGCTGCTGTGTGATTGCACACAGGATGATCTGCTCCATAACTCTGCCAGGCACCGAGGTCAGGCTGACAGGCCTGTAGTTACTAGGGTCAGCCTTGCATCCTTTTTTATGGATTGGAGAGATATTTGCCAACTTCCGATCATATGGGACCTCCCTCGTGAGCCAGGACTGTTGGAAGATGATGGAGAGCGGCTTGGCAAGCTCTTCTGCCAGCTCCCTCATTACCCTAGGATGGATCCCGTCTGGTCCCATAGACTTGTGAGGATCCAGATGATTCAGTAAGTCACCATTTCCTCCCGGAATACAAGGGGGCTATTTGGTTTCCTATCTCTGTCTACCAGCCTTGAGGGCCACTTGTCTTACTGGTAAAAACTGAAGCAAAGTAGGTGTTAAGTACCTCAGCCTTCTCCTCATCTTTATTAACTATGTTTCCCTCCAAGTCCATCAAAGAATGGAAGTTTTCTTTGCCTCTCCTTCTGTTATTAATGTATTTATAGAAGGACTTTTTGTTATCCTTAACAGAAGTGGCCAATTTAACTTCAAATTGTGCTTTTGCATTCCTGATTTTCTTTCTGCATGATCTAGCTGTCTTCCTGAATTCTTCATAAGTAGTCAGCCCTTTCTTCCATAGTTGGTAAACTCTCTTTTTATCCCTGATTTCCTTCAGAATCTCCCTGTTTAACCAAGCTGGTTGTCTTCCCCGCCGGCTTGCCTTTTGGCACACCGGTACAGCCTGTTCCTGTGCACTCAAAACTTCCTGCTTGAAGCTCATCCATCCCTCCTGAACCCCCTTGTTTTTAAGGGTTGTTTCCCAGGGTATGCTCTGGACTAGACTTCTGAATAGGTCAAAATCTGCCCTCCGGAAGTCCAGCGTAGAGGTTTTATTGTTGGCTCGCCTGGAATCTCCAAGTATTGAAAATTCTATTATTTCGTGGTCACTATTTCCCAGGCGGCCACTACGTCTCCCACCAGCCCCTCTCTGTTTGTAAACAGCAGGTCTAGCGGGGCCTTACCCCTGGTAGGTTCATTTACCAGTTGATGAAGGAAATTGTCCTCTATACATTCCAGGAACCTCTTAGACTGCCTCTTCTTTGCAGTATTGAGCTCCCAGCAGATATCTGGCAGGTTAAAGTCACCCACAAGGACAAGGGCTGACGATTTTGAGACATCCGCCAGCTGTTTGTAGAATAATTCATCCCCTTCATCATCCTGGTAGGGCAGTCTGTAACAGACACCTATGATGATGTCGGCCTTGTTGGTCTTCCCCCTGATTCTGACCCCCAGGCACTCAACCTTATCGTTGCTGACCTCAAGTTCAACAGAGTCAAGAGACTCTCTAACATATAAAGTCCCCCCTCTACCTCTCCTACCCTGCCTGTTCTTTCTGAAGAACTTGTAGCCTTCCATAGCAGCACTCCAGTCATGCGAGTCATCCCACCACGTTTCTGTGATGGCGACTGCATCATGGCCTTCATGCTGCACAGTGGCTTCCAGCTCCTCTTGTTTGTTGCCCACACTGCGTGCATTAGTGTACATGCACTTCAGGTGGGCTGTTGATTTAATTCTTAGGCTTTCCATCCCTAGGTTGATCACTGGAGAGCCTGGTTTCAACCCCTTCCCCCTTCAAACCTAGTTTAAAGCCCTCCTGATCAGCCTCGCTAACTTATGGGCTACAGTCCTCTTTTTCTTCCTAGACAGATGAATCCCATCTGATTTTAAGAGACTAGGTACCATGGAGTTTGCCCCATGGTCAAAGAAACCAAAATTTTGACGGTGGCACCAATCCTTTAGCCATCTCTTGAAGAGTTGGGCTTTTTTACTCCTCTCTTTATTTAACTCCTCATCCATCCCAGATAGTACAGGAACTGAGGCAAATATCACCTGTGCTCCTGTCCCCTGAACTGACCGACCCAGTGCTTTAAAGTCTTTTTTAATTGTCCTGGCACTTCTTTGATTAATGTCCTCACTGCCAGCCTGGACTACCACCAGTGGATGATAGTCTGAGGGCTGAATTAACTCAGGAAGTCTCTTACTAATATCCCTCACCCTGGCCCCAGGAAGGCAGCATACTTCTCTCTGGGATGGGTCTGGGCGACATATAGGGCCCTCAGTTCCCCTCAGAAGGGAGTCACCAACTACAACTACCCTTCTTTTTTTTTTTATACCTGTGGTTGTAATCCGTCTTTTAGACAGGGCCAAACTAGGAGGCTCTCCAGAGAGATCTTCTTGGCTGTCCTCTACCTGACTGTCTGGGTCCAGGGTCTCATATCTGTTCTTCAAGGGCACCCTGGAGAGTGATGGGGGTCGAGAGAGAGTTCTTTTACCTCTCCCATTTGGGACCTGTTTCCATTCCCCCCCATCAATTTGGTCTGCTCCATCTGCCTTAGGTCAGGAGCGGCAGGGCTTGGCTGTCTCTTGTTGGACTTCCTTAGGGTTCAAAAGGGTTTGACTCCACCAGTCAATTTCCTTCTCACTCTCCCTAATGCACCTTAATCTCTCAACCTCTTCCTTAAGTTCTGCTACCAGGCACAGAAAGTCACTCGCTCGCATCGTACACAGCTACCTCCTACACCATCCTCCGGTACCAACGCCAGGCTCAGACACTCAGGACACCCAGAGACCTGGGTGGCTGCATCCTTCTTCGAGGGGAGTGTCTAAGCACACACACTCCTAGTATTACAGCAGTATTAGCCTCCCCTAGCAGTTGCTAACGAGCTTGACCCACCCCTCACTCACCTTAATCGGATCTGAGGAGGAATCAGGCGTGGGAAAGCCTGGGAAAGCCTGGGCAGCAAGTTATCGCGAGGGGGGGGGAAAACCTCGTGACTGCCCCAGTGTCCATCTTGCGTAGGAACATGAGACATACACACAAGCGTATATATGGCTCGCAAAATGGCGAATTCCTTTATTACAAGGCTGGTTATATAGGGGGACTATAGAAGGTTCTGGTACAAAGGTGGGTTTTTGCCAGGAAATATCGAATCCCGGGGGGTTCTGATAAGGGGACTTGGAGAGATAGGCCAGGGATATATGTCTGGCCATCTAGGGAAAGGGGGTAGCTAGGGAGGAAGGGGAGGTGTGGTCTGGGGGCACAGGAGAGGGGAATCCTGCGGAGGCCTGTTTCTTGTCACTGGACTTCAGGCTCTTCCTTGGCTCCAGCTGTCAGAGCACTTCGAGATGGATTTCTTCCTGTGAGGCCCATTCAAGTTCTTCTAGCATCTCTCTACATTCCTTGTAAGCTTCCATGCGTCCACTCCCGACATTTCCCCCTCTCTTGTTTTTCAGGACTGGAAAAGCTTGGGAAAAACTCTTAGTCAAGGATTTTTTAGCACAAAAAATTAGACAGGATAGGAAGACAAGGATAGAGAAAGTGATGATTAGGAACAAGATTATTCCTTTAACAACCTTGTTGACCCAATCAGAAAGGGAAGTGAAGCCAACTGAAGAGACCTGAAAAACCTTTGTCTTGGTTTATGGTAATGTCACTAACAAGTCCTTTTAGAGTGTCAATGCTTTTGTACACACTCTCAGAGTGGTCTGAAAAGTTCAGACAACACAGTCCTTCACATTCTTTGCAACCATGGCCGTGGGCAAGAAGTAAAAAGTCAATGGCCGCTCTGTTCTGGAGAGTAGCTTCTTTGATTTTCAGGGTGTCTGCTAGCAGGTCCTCTATGGCAAGGGAAGTGGCATTGGCTTCTTTGGCCATCCAGCAGGCCATGTGGGCTAGAGTGGAGAGGGCTTTGGCTGCACCATTGTTGGCGAATGGGAAACTGGCCCAGAATCTCTGAGTGTGGGACCAAATTTGGAATTTGGGGTCACAATCTGGTGGGACATGGATGTTTCGATCATCCTCCTTGGCTGGATTGCTTGGAGGAGGCTTGCGTGGCGGTGGCTTAGCGTCCTCAGCGATTGGGAGCGGTTTAGATTTGGTGCGCATTAAAATGAAGGCTCTTTTGTTTCGAATGGGTTTGGGTTTGTCAGAAATTTGGTTTCTGATTATTTGCAATTTAGCTGGGTTGTACAGAGCAAGTTTCCCAATGGTGCATGGCCCTCCTACAGGATTTTTTGGAATGCCTTGCCACGTTCTATCGCCACAGATAAGAAAATAGGTGGAAGGTAGTTTTGTGGGTTTAGAGAAACGTTCAGTGGGAAGAGGGTATGGTTGGAAGTAGTTGCACCATTCAGTAGTGTTAGTATACATGATAGAGTTGGGGGATAGGTTAGGTTTTTGAGTAAGGCGGTTAGAAGTGGGTTTAAATCTAAGGCAAGTGGTAGCTACAGATGAGCCTAAAAGATCTAATTCTTGGGGATCTGTGTCTATGGTTCCCTGACGTAGGAGAAGTTGGGAAATAGTGTTTGAAGAAGGAGGGAAATTATCTATAAGGGAAGTGTTCTGGATAAACCCGTTCCAGTCAGGTATACCCACGAGACAGCTTTTAAAGGGGTGACTCACACTATCGAGGGAAAGGCACATTGTGTCTGTATTGGTGGCTTTGGCTAGGGTGATCCAGACGTTTTCTGTTGGTTGCTGCATCCAGTCTGGAACTGAGAGAGCTGAGGTGGTCCACGGTGGAATCAAGAAGTGGAGGATCAGGAGGGTCTGGAGTCCTCTAGGAAGGGCTTGATTCTTCTTGAGGGGACCCATCGTGGACCTGTATCAGTGAGTATGCATGCATGACCTCTTCCCCAGGTTACGATGGGGAAAGGGTCTAGCCATTTGTCTGATACCAAGTCTTTGTAAAGTACTTTGGCTTTTTCAATGGGAATGGAGTTTGTTTTGGTAAAGTGTTTAAAAACTGGTGCCTGTCCGTCCTCAATCCTGTTGAGGAAGTTGAGGACGTACATGGCTTTCTGCAGACACTCATGTGGGGAGAGGCCACTGCTCTTTCATTTCTGCCTCTTCAACATGGATTTGAGTGTCTGGTGAGCTCTTTCAACAATTGCCTGACCTGTGGGAGAGTGAGGAATACCAGTACGGTGTTCCACGCCCCACAAGGCTAAAAATTCCTGAGTGTTCTTTGCTACATAGGCAGACCCGTTGTCGGTTTTGATCTGTTTGGGTATGCCCATGTGAGCAAAGGTTGTGGTGAAATGTTTCTGTACATCACGGCTCTTCTCACCAGAGTGTGCGGTGGCCACAATGTAATTTGAACAGGTGTCAATAGACACATGAACGAATTTTAATTTCCCAAAAGAGTCAATGTGTGTGACATCTGTCTGCCAAATTTGCAGTGGGAGTAACCCTCGGGGGTTTACTCCTTCTGCAGGCAATGGTGTAATGAGCTGACAGTCAGGGCAGGCTGAAATGATGTCGCGAGATTGTTTTTGAGTGAGGCCAAATTCTTTTTGTAGCGCTCGGGCACTCTGATGGAAGAAATCGTGAGAGAGTTTGGCTTGTTCTAACCGCTGTGGGACGACAGCTGACCCTGCTAAGAGGTCAGCTTGTCGATTCCCCTCTACTATTGGACCAGGAAGTGTAGTATGGGAGCGAACATGGGTGATAAAGAATGGTGAAGAGCGGTGATTTACAGCAGAAAGCAATTTTTGGAATAGCCAAATAATTGTTCATTTTTAATTTCTCTGAGGTACGAATTCTCGCACCGCTGAACAAGGCCCACCACGTAGGCCGAGTCAGAAATGATATTAAGGTTGTCTGGGAACAAGGACAAGGCATGAACAACTGCTGACAGTTCAACTAACTGAGGAGAGCCTTGGACCTTGTGAATGTCTTGTTGCCAATGACTCCCCTCTTTCCAAACAATGACAGCATTCCCTGTGGTACCTGAGCCGTCAGTAAAGACTGTTAAGGCGTTTGGAAGGGGATTAGGAGACCAATTGGAAGTGTATTGAAGGGGAATTTTGTCTATGTTTTGGATAAATTTGCAAGGGGGGTAATGGATTTTAATTTCACCCGCAAAGTCAGATAAAGCAATTTGGAAGTCCAGGCTCATGATCAGGAGTTGTTCTAGATGCTGGGAAGTGAGTGGGAGGTAGATGTAGGCGGGATCTACACCTGCGAGTTCCCAACACCTGGTCCTGCCCTTGTAACACAATTTGGCCAATAGTTCCGGAAGGGAAACTATGGTTTTTGTGAATTGGTGGGGGAGGAAGACCCACTCCCATAGACACAGCTTACTGTTCCTGTCGTAGAGTTGGCCTAGTAGTGCGAAGGGCTGAGTGGATCCTCTCAGCACCACAAGGACAGCTTCTTCTTTCTCCAGCCGTCGGTGTACCTGAAAGAGATTTACTTTGTTGGCAATTAGTTTTAAGGCATCTCTAGCAGCAGGAGTCAGTGTCCGTGGGGATGTCAGATCTGGGTCTCCTTTTAGCAGTTCAAACAATGGATGCAGGTCATCTGTGGAGAGACCCACTACCGGGCGTAACCAATTTAAGGTACCCAGAGTCTTTTGAAGGTCATTTAGGGTGGTGATCTGCAGGGGAATGGAGATTTTCTGTGGGACAATTGCTGAATTGGTGATCTGCCAACCCAGGTACTTCCAGGGAGAGGAAGTCTGGATTTTGGTTGGAGAGATAGTAAAGTTATTGCGTTGTAATGCATCCAGCACTGCGCTTGTCAGTTGTTGGACTTTGGCATCAGTGCTTGCAGCGAGCAGGATGTCATCCATATAGTGGTAGCAGATAGTGTCTGGAAAGGCAGACCTGATGGGAGAGAGGATGTTGGAGATGAATTGCTGGCAGATGGTAGAGCTATTCTTCATCCCCTGGGGTAGAATAGTCCATTGATAACGCTGGAGAGGCTCTGCCACATTCAGTGTTGGAAGGGAAAAGGTAAATTTCTCCTGGTCTGCAGGATGCAAAGGAATAGAGAAAAAACAATCTTGGATGTCAATAATGACAATGGGTCAGTCTTTCGGGATCATAGCTGCTGAAGGCATCCCTGGTTGCAAAGCTCCCATCGGTTTGATGACAGCATTAATTGCTCGGAGGTCATGGAGTAGCCTCCATTTACCTGAGGATTTTTTGATACAGAAGATGGGAGAATTCCAGGGGCTGGTAGATGGAGTTATGTGGCCTAATTTTCGTTGTTCGTGAACTAAGTCTTGTAAGATGGAGAGTCTTTCTCCTCTAACTGGCCACTGGTCCACCCAGATTGGGGAGGAGGGAACCCAATCCAGGCGAATTGGCTGGCTGTTGCCAGCAGCCATTAGGATAAATTTGAGGTGAGGAAGACACCCCACTGGTCTAAAATGTCTCTCCCCCATAGAGTAAAGGGGAGGTTTAAAATGTATGGCCTGGTGGTAGTCACTTGGTTTTCAGAGTTGGTTACCTGAATGGTGTCTTGACTTTGTCTGGGAGTTTGAGGACCGCCTATACCTGTTATGTCTGTGTCACTCTTGGTTGTGTTCCAGTGTGTAGGCCAGTCATTTGATCTTATGATTGTCATATCTGCGCCTGTGTCAAGCATTCCATTAACCGTGATTTCCTGATTTGCTGTTGGAGAGTAAAGGCGACAGGTTAGCATGGGCCAGTTGTGGGAAATTTGTTTGGCCCAGTTTACCATTGGGTTGTGTCCTCGGGCACAGTTCTCCAGGCATTGCAGAGGCTGCAGTCGAGCTAGTGGAACATCAGTGTAAAGTCGAGCTGGAAGAGAAGAGGTTTGGACATTTATGGTTAGAGCATGTGAATTCAGGTTAGACAGTATTTCTGGGAGAATAGTTATCCCTTTGTCACGGCATTCTAAGTGTGAAGTCAGTAGGAATTTGTCATTTTTGTTTAGGATTTGGTTTGGGCGAACATAGATTGCAATGGGGTCGAGAGTGTCTAAGATTATGTTGTCTGTGGGAAACAGAAGGATTTCTGGCAAGTCATTATTGGATGGAGGTTCAGGACTCTTGGCGTCATCGCGTGGTCCCGCACGCTCTATCGTCCGTTTCCCTGAATGACATGATGAGGCTGCTGGTTATAGGTTCGGCTGGTGGTTCCTCCTCCTTTGGATCGGATGGGATCTCCATCTCTGGTGAAAGTGGAACGGCAGAAACGTGCCCAGTGGTACCCCTTTTTGCATTTGGGACACAGAGTCTTAGGAGGCTTGGGGGTAGGATCTGGGTTAGGGCAGTCTTTTGCAAAGTGTCCTGGCTGCTTGCATTTGTAGCACACAGTATTAGCTCTTTCTGCTTCCATGATTGCTTCTTTGATGGCTTGTACTCGTACTGGTTCTACTTCAAGTAATGCATCTGCTATTACTTTGCTTTCCTGTTTACCTGAGGTAATTTCTTTACAGGCTTGTATCATGGACATAGGTGTGGGGTTAACCAGTGAACGGAGGACAGGTTGGCAGTGTTGGTTCGCTTGTTCTATAGCTAATCGGATGAACAGGGTGTCTTGGGCCTCTATAGGTTTCTCTTGCTTCGCTATAGCTTCCCTCAGTCTGGTAGCAAAGTCGTAAAACGGTTCTGTAGGGCCTTGCTGTATGTGAGCAAAAGAGGGAGAAGTAGTAGTAGCTTCTGCCACAGCTTTGATGGCTTCTACAGCCAAGCTTTTTGTTTTATCTAGTCTGACAAATGGTATTCATGCCTGCATCCTGCTGGAGGTATATGGACCTTCACCATACAGTTCATTAATTAAGTCTGGGACTGGGACACGGAGTGCCTGGTGTGAGTCCTCAGCATATTTCTTAATGAGTTTTTTCCACTCTTGTTCAAAGAGCAAGTATTGCATGAGGTTTAAAAGTCCTTTAGTGATGACTCAGATGTCATCTGGTGTCAGAGCATATCCTGCAAATAGGGAATCCAGCATCCCAGAAACAAAAGGAGAATTCAGTCCATAATCCGTAACTGCTTTTTTCGCGTCCCTTAAGATGGGATATGGAACAGGTTCCCAGTGTGGCTCCCCGTTGTTCTCTCGGAAAACGGGGAAAACTTTCAGTAATTCTAGGTCCCCTGCCTCTTCTGCTTGTTTTCGTGGACCTTCCCATTTGCTCTTTGTGGGAGGGGGGTCCCCGCCTGTATCGCTATAGGTTGGGGTATCTGTTGTTACAGGATTTTTACTCGCGGCACAGGACTCATGGGCGTCGCCATTTTTGCGGATGTTTACATCCGGGGATTCGGTGCCGTCAGAGCTACGTAGGGTACGGCCCCTCCCCTTAGAGAAACAGAGGCTGCGCGGTCAGGGGGAGGAAGGGGGGGTGGAGTCAGGGCTGGAATCATGTTGCACGCTGACGTCCTCCCGGGGTGGGGGCGTGGCCAGCCGTCACGCGCGGCTCGGGGTGGGGGGGCAGCGGTCAGGGCCATCTTGGGAGCACGGTAGGCGGGGTTTGTTAGTTTTTGCGGGTTTTTTGAACGGCGGAAGAAGGGTTTCTTTTCCAGTTTCTTTTTGTTTTCTCAAATTGGGTAAAACAATTCTCCACGCCTTTAGAGGATCTCCCCCAATTTTGTCTCCCTTTTCAAATGCTTGCACTAAAGTAGTTCCAAGGTGGAACCATTTTCGATATGTTAATATTTCGTGGGAGAGAAGTTTACTTTTAGAAACCCATTTTGTTAGGGCTTTGATGGATATTTCCTCATAGGGATGCCCTTCTAAAATTACTATGGCTTTTATGTGTTCATTAAAATTGCTTTTCTGATCTAGAGAGCTTATTTCCCATAATTTTAAGGGTAAAGGGAAAAGGGTTACGAAGAATCACTCACAGGGGTTCTCGGAGGGACGTCCTCCAGTCAAAACGATGGCTGGAGCGGGCTGTACTTGCGCAGAGTAGAGGCGTGTTCTGCGGGGGGGGTCTTGGAGGCGGTCGGCAGGTACGCCAGTTCCGCTGTGGCAGCGGCAGGCAGCGGCAGTGGGAGGGGGGAGTTGTTGGGCGGCAGCGCCGCCGGTGCTCGCGCCGGAGGGGGGGAATGCTTGAGAAGCGGCGGCGGTCCGAGCGCCGCACGCGGCGTGGAGCGGCGCGGGGCGGTGCTGGGTGGCAGTGCGCCGGCTGTGTGACACGGGGCCGGGGTGGCGGTCACGTCCGGGGCAGCACGGCACCCGCCGCATGGCGGGGGCCGCCGGCGGCGCTAAGCAGCGTGCGCGGCTGACGCGGCGCGGGGCCGGGGCATGGTGCGAACCGGCAGGGCTCGCGCTGGCGCATGGCGCGGCACCCACGGGGCACAGGTCGGAGCCGCAGCGGCGCGGAGCGGGGTCGGGCAGCACGGCTGCACCGTGTGGGAAGGGGGGAGGGGCCAGGGCGGCTCCGCGCGGTCAGGGGCCCGCGGACGGTGACGGCTGCGGCGCCGCGGGAGCTGGGGGGGGCGGCGGCTTCGGGCTCCACGTGGGCTGCTGGTAAAAGCGGCCAGGCCGGGGCAGCCGCAAAGCCCGGGGGAGGGCGGCGTTCGGCAGGGCTCTCGCGGGGAGTTGCGGGGTTTGCCGCATCAGCTGGTGGGTCGTGTCGCGCGACTGCGGGGTTCCGGGTCCTTACCGCTGGTCACTTCTGAGCGCGGTTGGCTATTCGTCGGAGCCGCAGCTGAGGTTGTTCTGGCGGGGTTGTAAGTAGTTGGTTTTACGCAGTTACAGCGGCCGAGAACTGAATGCACATAACTCCACGGCGTCTTCTGTGAGTGGGGTCTCTGGGGATAGACCGAGCTCCGGAAACCCAAATCTATCAGTAGCTCAGGGGAAAGCGGAGATCGTCCTTAATATAAGGAAGATGCATTCTGCTTCACACTGGAGCACCATTTATCGCGAGGGGGGGAACCTCGCGACTGACCCAGTGTCCATCTTGCATAGGAACATGAGAAATACACACAAGCGTATATATGGCTCGCAAAATGGGAAATTCCTTTATTACAAGGCTGGTTATATAGAGGGACTATAAAAGGTTCTGGTACAAAGGTGGGTTTTTGCCAGGAAATATCGAATCCCGGAGGGTTCTGAAAAGGGGTCTTGGAGAGATAGGCCAGGGATATATCTCTGGCCATCTAGGGAAAGGGGGGAGCTAGGGAGGAAGGGGAGGTGTGGTCTGGGGGCACAAGAGAGGGGAATCCTGCGGAGGCCTGTTTCTTGTCACTGGACTTCAGGCTCTTCCTTGGCTCCAGCTGTCAGAGCACTTCGAGATGGATTTCTTCCTGTGAGACCCATTCGAGTTCTTCTAGCATCTCTCTACATTCCTTGTAAGCTGCCATGCGTTCAATCCCGACAGCAAGTGACCAAGTAGCTCCCCTGGAGAATCTTATATAGCCTCCCCTAGCAGTTGCTAACGAGTGTGACCCAACCCTCACTCACCATAATCAGATCTGAGGAGGAATCATGCCTGGGAAAGCCTGGACAGCAAATGGCCAAGTAGCTCTCCTGGAGTCTCTTATATAGCCTCCCCTAGCAGTTGCTAACGAGCCGGACCCAACCCTCACTCACCTTAATCGGATCTGAGGAGGAATCGGGCCTGGGAAAGTCTGGGAAAGCCTGAGCAGCAAATGGCCAAGTAGCTGTCCTTGAGGCTCCTATATAGCCTCCCCTATCAGTTGCTAACGCGCCTAACCAACCCCTCACTCACCTTTATCGGATCTGAGAAAGAATCAGGCCTGGGAAAGCCTGGGCAGCAAATGGCTTAGTGGCTCTCCTTTAGGCTCTTATATAGCCTCCTCTACAAGTTGCTAACGAGCCTGACCCACCCCTCACTCACCTCAATCGGATCTGAGGAGGAATCGGGCCTGGGAAAGCCTGGACAGCAAATGGACAAGTAGCCCTCCTGGAGGCTCTTATAAAGCCTCCCCGAGCAGTTGCTAACGAGCGTGAGCCACCCCTCACTCACCTTAATCGGATCTGAGGAGGAATCAGGCCTGGGAAAGCCTGGGAAAGCCTGGACAGCAAATGGCCAAGTAGCTCTCCTGGAAGCTCTTATAAAGCCTCCCCTAGCAGTGGCTAACAAGCCTGAACCACCCCTCACTCACCATAATCAGATCTGAGGAGGAATCAGGCCTGGGAAAGCCTGGGCAGCAAATGGCCAAGTAGCTCTCCTGGAGGCTCTTATATAGCCTCCCCTAGCAGTTGCTAACGAGCCTGACCCACCCCTCACTCACCTTAATGGGATCTGAGGAGGAATTGGGCCTAGGAAAGCCTGGGAAAGCCTGGACAGCAAATGGCCAAGTAGCTCTCCT
>NW_020957119.1:46107-49450 GCF_003031625.1 Empidonax traillii | reverse complement strand
GCGTGGCGCTGGCCGTGCTGGCGCGGCTGCGCCGGGCCGGGCCGCCCGCCGTGCTGCGCTGCCTGGGCGCGCAGCGCTTCTCGCTGGCCGGCGCCGCCTTCCCGCCCGACTTCTGCGAGGGCACCTTGCCCTACTCCTACAACCTGTGCGTGGCCGCGCCGGCCCGCGCCGCCGCCGAGGCCGCTTGGCCGCCGCCGCCTCTGCCCATCCTGCCCGCCGAGGAGCTTCTGGCCGGGGAGCCCTGCGACAAGCCGAGCCCGAGCAGCAGCGCCGTCGCAGGAGATCCACCCGCCGACCCCGATGCACCACAGGTCTGTAAACCCCTTCACTCCTTCCCTCTGAGCTTTTTGTAAGGGTGTGCAGGTGTCATTGGGCTCTTGGGGTTTGTGTTCTGGTGCAGTTAGTGCTGGTCGTTGTTTCCATGAGCGCATGTAATAATTCTGCCCCTTTAAGGCTGCAGGCTGTAAGAACGGGCACCTCCTGTCTCAACAGCTTCCAGACATGTCAGCTTAGTTGGGAGGTTCTTGTCGTTTAACTTATGGTGCATAAAACCGGGAGGGACTTGTAAAGGACTGCTTCTACTTTCTGGTTTTTTTATATTTTTTCTCAGAGCAGTAGCGACAGCACCTCTTTGTTCAACTGCTCAGGTTTTTCTGCAAACCTTGTATTTTGTGAAATACTATGGGTTAATAACGGTGTAGGTGGTTACTTAGAAAGCCATCTGATAATTCCACATAGTGGATTTGGCAATGGGATTGACGCTCAATACTGAGGTTTTTCCTTCCTGATCCTTCTTTACCGTGTAGATACACGGCGACTTGTTTGTTTTTTCAGAGTTTAAGGAAACTTGCTAGATGAAGGGAGAGTTGTTCTTTCCTAAGGAGTATGCCTACCTTCCACCCTGTGCCGTCCCAGTTTTTGGTGTGAGCTACTGAAATGGCAAGCTATAGTGAGATCAGTTTATTTTATCAGAGTTTTATTTCCTTGTTCTCTTTCTGCTATTATTTCTCATTCACAGTTTGGTGGTTCCTTCTTATTTACCATTCTGTAGCTGACTTTATTACGGAGAGATTAAATGTGATCTAAAAACTGCTGAATAGCATCTCTCTAAGGCTGTGATCAAGAATGGGACACTAAGCTGTATACAAAAACAGGATCTTATGTTTAGGATGTAATGGAAAAATCGGAAGTACTGGTTGGAGGAGAGCAATGCAGGCTGATTCAGAGCAGCCTCGGATGTGCAAGTGAAAAGTGAAAAAGCAGAGAGGGAAGGACAGGCCATAGAATCCCTGCTTTTGAGGAGGAATCTTCATCGCTGCTATGTGCAATAGCTCAGGCCTGGAAATCTACCGTGGCTGGAGGTGTTTGAGTGTTGACACTCGGTGAGGAAATATTAGAGAACGAATGACACAAAAACCTGTGCATTTGCAGGGAAAATGTTATACTTTCCTGCCGTAGAAGAGTAAGTTCGGAATACTCTGCATGCCGTATTAAGAGAACTTTGTATCTAGAGATTATCGCAATCACATGAGTATTTTCCCGTGCGGTAGAAAGAACATAACGCCAGGTCTCCTCTGTATTGGACCCGACATTTTCGTGGCAACTGTCCCGTCTTTTTGAGCTTCCCGTGACCGAGGCGGGGCGGGCATCTCTCGGCAGCGCTCGGTGCCTGCAGTGCCGGGAGGAGGCTGCGGGCGCCGCTGTTGACCGAGAGGAGAGAGAGGAAGGTCGGAGCGCTGCAGCCCCGCCCGCTGCGGACCGGCTCGATCGCTGGATCGCTTGATTCTTGCCTCGGAAAGTGGTCGATTTCGGATCATTTCCGCGGTGCAGAGCAGAGATACAGTGAGGTGGAGGGGCCGGAGTAGCGGCAAGTCGGAGCCGGAGTGTGAGCCCAATCGGCGATTGGTGGCGGGGATCTGCCGGTGGTGTTGCAGTGCCGGCGGTGTTGCGGCGGCGATGTGCTCGGCGGGGAGGCGCTGGGGCCGGCGGCAGCGAGTCCTGCTCTGGGGCGTCCTGCTGGCGGCCTGGGAGGCGGCGTGGGGGCAGCTGCACTACTCGGTGCCCGAGGAGATGCCCAAGGGCTCGTTCGTGGGCGATGTGGCCAAAGACTTGGGGCTGCAGCTGCCGGCGCTCAGCGATCGGGGCGTTCGGCTCTTCGATAAAGGTAGGACGCAGTATTTTGCTCTGCATGGGAAGACGGGACATTTAGTGACGACCGAGAGGATCGACAGAGAGCAGCTGTGCCGGCTGGTGGAGAAATGCGTGCTGCGCTGTGAGCTGATAGTGGAGGGAGAAATGAAGGTTTACGGAATCGAAGTAGAAGTCAAGGATATTAATGACAATGCACCCAGCTTCGGAGAAGCAGAAACTGAACTCCGAATGAGCGAGACAACAGCCCCGGGGTCCCGGTTTCCACTTGCTAGAGCTCACGACCCCGACTCGGGACAGAATTCCCTGCAGAGCTACGAGCTGAGCGGCGACGAGCACTTCTCGCTGGCCGTGCAGACGGGCCCCGGCGGGGATCAGCGTCCCGAGCTGGTGCTGGCGAAGGCGCTGGACCGGGAGGAGGCGGCGTTCCACGAGCTGGTGTTGAGGGCGATGGACGGCGGCGATCCGGCCCGGACGGGCACGGTGCGGATCCGCGTGACGGTGCTGGACGCGAACGACAACGCGCCCGTGTTCAGCCAGGCGGAGTACACGGTGCGTGTGGCGGAGGACGTGCCCGTGGGCTCCATCCTCGTCACCGTCTCGGCCACCGACCCCGATGAGGGTATGAACGGGCAAGTAAAATATTCGATGAAGAAAGAGAAGAACATGGCATCGGATATATTCCATCTCGACGCTGAGACGGGAGCAATCACGTTGTTGCGCAACCTGGACTTTGAGGAAGGCGACTTTTATGAGCTGGAGGTGCAGGCACATGATGGTGGAGGGCTTTTCGACACGACAAAAGTTGCGATCTCCGTGACAGACGTCAACGATAACGCGCCAGAACTGAGAGTATCGTCGGCGCTAAGTGAGATTTCTGAGGACGCGCCGTCAGGAACGGTGGTGGCCCTACTGCACGTGCACGACCACGACTCGGGGGCCAACGGCGAGGTGCGCTGCTCTCTCGAAGAGAGTGTCCCGTTCCTCCTGGAGAAGTCCCTCGAGGGCTACTACCGAGTGGTGACAGCGAGAGAGCTGGACCGGGAGCAGCAGTCGGAGTACAACGTGACGGTGCGGGCGTCCGACGGCGGGTGGCCGGCGCTGCAGAGCAGCAGGGTGCTGGCGCTGCGGGTGCTGGACGTGAACGACAACGCGCCGGTGTTCTCGCAGGAGCGCTACAGCGCGCGTCTGCGGG
>NW_020957119.1:37022-44734 GCF_003031625.1 Empidonax traillii | reverse complement strand
CCTGCCACGCACTTCGTGGGCATCGACGGCGTCCGCGCCTTCCTGCACTCCTACTCGCACGACGTGTCTCTCACGGCCGACTCGCGCAAGAGCCACCTGCGCTTCTCGGCCGCCAGCTGCTGCGACACCCTCCCGGCCCGCCCGCCGCCCGACGAGCCTGCACCGCTGCTCGGAGAGGAGGAACCTGCCAGTGACCGCCCCGCCGACCCTGCCGCTCCTTCGGTGAGTTTCTCTTATCTGGGTGCGACCGCGACGTTTTCCTCTGCCACTCTCCTGCCCCTTATACCCTGTGATCTGTCTTGTGCAGTGATGTTTTCTAATAGGAAAGGCAAACCTTCGTTCAGTGGAGGTTGGAACAGCCTCTTGGTGCGGGGTGGTGCATTTGGAGTCGGTGCTCTGCCCTAAAATTGGTGAGGGGATAGGAGAAATGAGGTTTCAGGTGGCTAGGGCTTTGCTCTGTCGGGGACTTGTTTTCTCGCTGCACGTAATTTCTGTCCCTGTCCCCTGAAGTTTCCAGTATCAGTGTTCTTGTCGTTATTAGATCTTCTGTTGCTTTATTTTTCTTATCTCGTCTTATGTTATTTCGGTATTAGCCCTTTTTATAGCAACAGAATTCTTGCTTAATTAGCAAATAGAAGTTTTCTTTATTAGCAGAGTCAGGTGTCTTCCCACACCTTCTAGGGTTGGGTGAGATTCTCTTGAAACAGAAGGTTAAGGGTGCCTTGTTCAACTTCGTTTCTCATCGTTTCTCTTCTTCTCATCTCTTTTCGAGTCTCTATGATAATGAGTGAGAAAGAAAATGCCTTTACATTGGTCCATGCTCTGATTCTTGTTGTCCCTAGTAGAGGAATGGGCTGGTCAACAGCTTTGATGATGCCTTTCTGGCTGTTTTGAAGATAATCTTGAGTATTGTAACTGTTTTAGAAGCATTGTGGGTTGCTGCTCGTGAAGGGTAAGAAACTGTTTCAGAGATCTGTTGTGCTGATTCGCCTTATTTTAACATTGTCATACTGGAAAAGGATCTGAACGTTCCTAGTCTTGAAAATACATACTATGGGCAAAGCATTACAAGGGAGAGAGGGAAGAGATTCAAGGTACGGAGGGTGATATAAGAAGGGGGTGATTGCCTGTATGCAGATGTTCACTGACCCGGTCTTTCCTGCAAGACAGCTTCTCTTTCCCTTTGGAAACTTTGAGGTTTATTCACATAACACTGGTGAGCAGAAAAATGTATCTTCCTTCTTCCTACAGCAATGTATGTGAAGTCTGTGGGGTGGTGGTGCTGCATGTTGAAGAGAAACAGTTTGGGAGCTGGTGCTTTTATATCATGTACTTGCAAATTATGAGGGTCAAAACTATCATGTAATTTATGAAGGGTTGGAATTGGGAGCTGTGCATGAGGGGCTGTAGAAGAGTATAATAGATGTTTTGATTCATCTCTATCACCGTGCAGTGTGAGTTTCATCTTTTGAAAGAATTTTGATTATAAGACTTGCTGTTTTAGTTATAATGGGAGCCATGGATATTCTTCCTTTGTGTTTGCAAATCATCATTAATACTTGCCTTACAGCTTAATTATATATTTACAACTTAGGCCATACTGGCCTTTTTGTATTCACCACCTATTAAAGACCTGAATTATGTACTTTATCAGAGTGCCATAATGTAGAAGAGTACATTATGATCCCTTCCTTTCTGCAGGTTTTAACTTCTTGCTTTGCAGTTTGTGGGGATCTAACTGTGGGCTTTTGTATCTGGTGATGAATGGGAATAACATGTGAAAGTTTTGAGGAGAGACTTGGGGGTGTGCTGTGTGTGAGGAGGTACCTCCTAGAAACAGGATATGTGTATTTCATTTTTTAAAATGTATCATAGTGTTCACAATCCAAATGGCCAAGTTGCAGGTTCATCAATTTGTTTTCCCATTGCATGACATTTTCTTTGAATGGCAGTTATTGAGCACAGGTGTGCATTTAAAGTTTATACTTGTGAGTCATGTATGTGAACACATGCCCATGTGCTAAAATAGAATGATGGTGTCTTTGTTATGGCATATATACTTGAGAAGATTTTACATTTCCTCGGGTACTTTGGTGAGTAGAGGATTGTCTTTACGTGTATCCATGTTGTGGTGCTTGTTCCCAGAGAAGGAGAAGCGTGTGCAACTTTCCTTCCATGTTCTTTGTCTGCAAAGGTAGCTTCACTGTTGTGTGAGGTTTTGGCAGGGTAAAAAATTTTGTTTGGACTGAGAAAGAACAGCTGCAAGGGTTAGAGAACACCGTGCAAGTTGTGAAGGGTTGGAGAGGAGAGTTCTGGTCCTGTTTGTGATACAAGGGACACGGGAGATACAATTTACTCCTTTCCTTGTTTGATGCCCATCTGCAATATAATACAATGTGATTTTCTTTTTGCCTGTGAGTTTGCACATTTCCATGTAGAATGATGAAGCATGAACACCTTGATCCTGTTTGAAATCTCCATTACCCATCCATATCTCCCTGTCATACAGCACTGCGGAGTTTCTTTGTAGTTGTAATTACACTTTCTTTCAGCCCTCTGTTTCCTGGAAGGCCATTTTCCCCGTTCCAGAACAGTTCTTTTGCCTTTGAAATTGTGAGTATTTTTTTGTAGCAAATACCTCAAGTACCTAAGATAAATTCCTTGTGTGAGGAAAATGAAGCAGAAGCAAAAAGTCAATCTATTGTACTGTAATTTCTCAAAAGACTGAGCTGTTTACACTTGCAGCTTCGTACTTGTGGGAGGTTAGCAGGCTAGAGTTGCTGAGATGTGGTAAATACTTCTTAAAATAAAATCCCTACCACATAGTCCAGAGTATGACTTGAAGGTCTCACACACAGGTTTTGAAAGGAATCCCTTCCAGCTGCTCTCAGTAGTGAGTTTCTGATGCTGCAGTGAAGACCAAGAAGGTTTCCCAGTGAGTTTCTCCAATATCTCTTTGTCTTCTAGTGCTTCCTTGCCTTGCTAATCTGATTTATGGTCTGGTTTTTCACTTCTTCATTTCCTACACATGTAGGTTTTCTTGTAATTATCAGTATTGCTTCCTTTAAGAACATGTGGTGTTTTAGTGCCCCTTTCCATGCTACAGCAGGTGTGAAAGGCAGGAGGTGGGAGAGTATCCTTGTGGTCCGCTGTTGTCTGGAGGAATAGATGTAAATGTGACCTTAGTAGAAGTCACATCTCTGTGGAACCGTGCATGTGATAAAAGAGGGGAGGAGATTCGACCAAAGCCATTAGTTTGATGAGCCATTCTCTTTTAGATTACCATTTCTCTTTTATTTTGGCCTTTTGCACTTTGTGTGCTTTAGAATCCTTCAGTTTCTGATGAGAATGCTGGTGAGCAGGCAACTGTAGCTCCCTTCTTTCTTCAATCATAGAGCTTTGTTCACTCCTGACAAATTCTGCCAATTATGAACAAATCAGAAGCGAATCTAACAGCTGTGTAGCAATGGAGAGAACACATGGAAGCTTTGTGGGGGGAACTATCAAAGAACAGGTGGTAATCTTATCACCTGTCATAGCTAAGAAGAGTGTTTGCCTGATGGAATACCATCCAATTTAGTTGATTCTGCTCAATAAGTGTGGCCTATGAAATATTTTTGCACCTGATCTGTTAATTTCTAACTCTCAGTATATTTAACTGTTGCCTTGCTTGTCATGAGCTCATCTCTTCCAATTGTCCAAGGGCAGGTGCCCTTCTTGTACACACCTGTGATGTTTACAGCTGTAAGGCTTTCGTAGGCATATGTGTGCTCCCCCAGGCACAGTTGTCTTTAGCATAATAATGCAAACCCATCTCTTATAATGCAGTCCTCAAAGTGCAGAGGGGACACCCAGCCCAGCCAAGGTTTGCCTGAGCAGAGCAGAGGCCAGTGGGAGAAGGTGTGCAGGATGTCTCACACACACTCCCCCCCTAAAATGGTGGCTGCTGAATTGAAGAGATAAGGTTTGACTGTAAGATGGGTGAGGAACTGGGTGTATGGTCACCTCAATGTCATATAGGCCCAGTGTCTAAGTGGAAACCAGCAACGTGTGGTGTCTCTCAGTGCTCCATATTGTGACCAGTAGTATTTCTGATTTGAAACAACAGATCTTCATCAATGACATAGACACTGTGGATTTGTGAATCAGAGGCGGAATAGTAAATGTTGGGGGTTTGTCCAGTCAAAATATCAAAGGCTTTAATCATAGCACACACCTATACATATTGCCTCTGGGGTCATTTGTCCCTAAAAGAGAGGGTAAATGTCAGAAACTTGGATGAGCAAGAACTGTCCTTTCTCTGGCTATATGTCCTTGTAAGGCTGTGATGTAGAGTCTCATCTTAGTTGTACTAAGCTTTCCCCAGCCTCGATGAACCTTCAGATGTTATCAAGGGATCTTGCTCATATGAAGTAACAGCTGATGTTTTGTTGGTGTTGAAATTGGTGGGAACGCAGGGGATGAGATGGTAGCTTTGTTAGGAAATTCTGGTTTGGGGGCTTGTTATTTGAAGTATGTGCAAGGAAATCATTCATGTTATCCACTGTCTGGTCTGGTACAACTCCTCCTGTGAATGGTAGTTCTTGGACACATGTAAATGTGGCTCTGACAGTTGCAGTCACATATCTTCCAAACTGACTGAGTGCTGAGGAAGAATTATTGTATCTTTAAGCTGTCTTTAAGTGCACTGCACGTCACTTATGCCCTTGAGAGCATTTTACAACTCTCAAAATGAGTGTGACGAGCAAAGGAGGTCCTGTGCATGGAGCTGTGTTGGGATTCTTGTTCTCCATAAGGAGAAGTAGTGTGGGGAACACATCTGTCAGTGGTGTCTGTCTGCAGAGGGAGCTTCCTTGTTGCATGATGTTTGAGCCCACTGAAGCATTCTGTCTGCACAGAGACAGGGCAGGGGGAACAGTTGGCTGTGGTGTATTTGGAACTGCCTAAAAGGTAGATATAAATGCTAGTTTTTATAGGGCCTCATAATTATGGTCCTGTGCACTTTTCCTTCCTTGATTTCCAAGGATATTGTTTAGAGAACCACACATTTGGCATAAAGTCCTGTGTGATCCTCCTGTGTGCTTTTTGAAAGTTAGATAATGCTTCTTGTGTACCTACTACAGTTGACATAGCCTGAAATATTATTTCTTCACTTCTGTGGCTTTCCCATTCCTTCCTTGATTATTCTCATGTGCTAAAACTGGGCCTCAGTTTGGATGATAGTCCTTGAAAGAAGAGATCTGTTTGAATTAGCAGGTTGTGGGAGGTGTTCTCATCCATGCCTTGAAGTTTAGCTGCCAGCAGAAAGACCTGGATATACTTTTGTTTCCCTACAATGTCACATGGTCTTTTGCTTGTGGCTGACATACGGCCAAACGTTGGGTACTGCCCATAGTGCAACTGAAGGCTGTCAATGCAGAGCAAGGAATGTGTGGGAATAGCTTTGAAACAGGAAAACAGGTAGGTCAGTGTGGTTTCCAGTGGGTGAGCAGTGGGTTGATTTCATGCCTGCTACCAAAGCCTGTGCCATTTATGTTGTGACCCTGGTTTTGCTGTTTTGAAAAGCAATAGTAGTTGTCCGACAATAAAATACTAGAGCCTGGGGTAGAATGGCTTGGAATTCTTGTGGGAAACATCTTGTATCCATCTCTATCTCCCTGGGGCATTATGATGCACAGTTTCCTCACAGTTGTAATTACACTTCCTTTCAAGCCTGTATTGCCTGGAAGGTCATGATTCATTTTCCCCATTTCTTGCAGAAAACAGTTTAACGCTTTCCCATTAGAAGCTGTGAGAGTTGTTTTTCAGCAAATACTCGGTCACCTGTATGTGATGTCACCACATGGTCCCCCAAACCATGTTGACTGCTCAGTTGGGTTTGACAGGTGGACTGCTAGATGGATGAGGAACTGGATGGATGGCTGTGCTGAAAGAGTTTTATTCAGTGGCTCATTACCTATCTGGAAAATACTAATGTGACGTTCTTTGGGGGCCTTACTTGGACTAATACATTGATTATCTTCATCAGTGATGCAGCTAATTGGATTGAGTGCACCCACTACAAGTTTGCAGAAGACACCAAGCTAAGTGGTGCCATTGATTCACTGATGGGATGGGATGGGATGGGATGGGATGGGATGGGATGGGATGGGATGGGATGGGATGGGATGGGATGGGATGGGATGGGATCCAGAGGGACCTGGACAGGTAGCAGGAGTGGACCCATGTCAAGCTCATTAAGCTAAACAAGGTCAAGTGCAACATCACGCACCTGGGTCAGAGCAATCCCATTCCCAAACAGGCTTGGGGGATTGGGAGCTGCCTTGTGGGAAGGACTTGGGAACTGGTGGGTAACAAATGGGACATGAGCTGGCAATGTGCTCTTGCTGTCTAGAAAGCCAGTCATATTCTGGGCTGCAAAACAAGGACTGTGGCCAGCAGGAAAGATGGTTTTGTGTCTCACCATGCTTCAGTGAGACCTGTTAGAGTAATCCAGAGAAGGACCATGAAAATGTTCAAAGGGATGCAACATCTGGCTGTGTAGATTGTCTGAGAGAGGCCCTTCAGCCTGGAGTAGAAAAGGTGCTGAGAAGTCACCATCTATTTTAATATATAAATAGAGTAAAACTAATGTGGAGAGAGACTTTTAATAGGGCCTATCTTGATAGGACAACTGAATGGTTGGAAACTGAAAGAAGGCAGGTTTAAATTGGTCATAAGGATGAAAAGTTTTTCAGTGAGAGTGTTGAGACGTGGGAACAGGTTGTCCAGAGAAGCTGCTGATGTGCCATAGTTGAAAGGTTTGAAGGTCTGGATGGATGAGGCTATGAGAAAGCTGACCCCTAGTGCATTGTGAACTACATGATATTTAAGGTCCCTTCACACCTAAAATATTGTCTGGTTCTAGGAAAGGCCTTTCCAAATGCCAGTCCCTCTTACATATAAATAAGAAAAGTGCAAACTTCCGATAATCAAAACAAAGTAAGGTTTAGGAGATCTCTTTCTAAAGGTAATTGTTCTCCTCACTAAAAGAAAAGGTAGAAAATGTAAATATCTCATGTTTGCACAAGCAAAACATATATGCATTTGCATAAGCGAAATAAAGAAATATATGGAAAAATGAAGTATTTTGCAGGCCTCACATGACAGGATTTTATGGACTTTTCCTTCAGTCTGTTGTTGATTGTTCTTGAGTGTTCCAACATGAGTATTACCTCCTTGGTATGCGTATAGAATAATGAAAGAGTACAACTCTGAACAGTGCTCAGGAGCCTTTCAAGTTAGTTATACTATAACTTCTTGCACTTAGATTTCATTAAGAACAGATGATTTGCTTTCCTTATTTCTCTGCCATGCATATTTGCTTCTGGTTGTTCACTGAGACTCAATGAGATGAACCTAAAAGCACACGACAGCGCATCTCAGTTACAAACACCGCTGGAATCGAATAAGGAGCGTGAAGCACTTCTGGGCTTGCTGATTGAAATCAGGGTGCGACCCCATAGCCGGTGCAGCCCCCGGCTCAGCTCAAAGGCGGCTGCAGTGCTGCGGCGGCGCCTCCGGGTGTCGCTGTTGGCCGCCGCCGAGCGGCGCTGGAGCCGCAGCCGCCGCCGCCGCAGCGTCCTGCCCCCGCAGGCTGCTCGCTCGCCCGGCCAGTGGCGGCCAGAGCGGCAGCGGCACGGGCAGCAGAGGCGAGAGGCGGCCAGAGCGGG
>NW_020957119.1:30894-34160 GCF_003031625.1 Empidonax traillii | reverse complement strand
GCCCGACTTCTGCGAGGGCACCTTGCCCTACTCCTACAACCTGTGCGTGGCCGCGCCGGCCCGCGCCGCCGCCGAGGCCGCTTGGCCGCCGCCGCCGCTGCCCATCCTGCCCGCCGAGGAGCTTCTGGCCGGGGAGCCCTGCGACAAGCCGAGCCCGAGCAGCAGCGCCGTCGCGGGAGAGCCGCCCACAGACCCCGACACACCAAAGGTGGGTAAAGTCTCACCTTCCTTCTCTCTGAGCTTTTCCCCAGGTTATGCAGATGGCAGTGGGCTCTTGGGGTTAGTGTCTGTTCTGGTGCAGTTAGTGCTGGTGGTTGTTTCCACGAAAGCATGTAATAATGCTGCCCCTTTAAGGCTGCAGGCTGTGAGAACAAGCACCTCCAGACTTGTCAGCTTAATTGGGAAGTTCTTGTCGTTCAACTTATGGTGCATAAAACCGTGGAGGACTTGTAAAGGACTGCTTCTACTTTCTGTTTTATTTATATTTTCTCTCATAGCAGTAGCGACAGCATCTCTTTGTTCAACTGCTCAGGTTTTTCTGCAAACCTTGTATTGTGTAAAATACTATGGGTTAATAGCGGTGTAGGTGGTTACTTAGAAAGCCATCTGATAATTCCACATAGTGGAGTTGGCAATGCGATTGACGCTCAGTACTGAGATTTTTCCTTCCTACTCCTTCTTCAGTGTAGATTCACTGCGACCTGTTTCTTATTTCAGAGTTTAAGGAAACTTGCTAGGTGAGTGGAGAGTTGTTCTTTCCTAAGGAATACGCCTACCTTCCATCCTTTGCCGTTCCAGTTTTTGATCTAAGTGGCCTATAGAAATGGCAAGCTATGGTGAGATCAGTTTATCAGAGTTTTATTTCTTTGTTCTCTTTCTGCTATTATTTCTCATTCACAGTTTGGTAGTTCCTTCTTATTTACCATTCTGCAGCTGACTTTATTACGGAGAGATTGAATGTGATCTAAAAAATACTGAATAGCATCTCTCTCTAAGGCTGTGATCAAGAATGGAGCACTAAGCTGTATACAAAAACAGGATCTTTTGTTTAGGATGTAATGGAAAAATCGGAAGTACTGGTTGGAGGAGAGCAATGCAGGCTGATTCAGAGCAGCCTCGGATGTGCAAGTGAAAAGTGAAAAAGCAGAGAGGGAAGGGTAGTACTTAGAATGTCCTTTTTGGGAGGAATCTTTATCATTGCTATATGCAATTGCTCAGGCCTGGAAATATACCGTGGCCGGAGGTGTTTGAATGTTAACGCTCAGTGACAAAAAACTAGAGAACGAATGACACAAAAACCTGTGCATTTGCAGGGAAAATCTTATACTTTCCTGCCGTAGAAGAGTAAGTTCGGAATACTCTGCATGCTGTATTAAGAGAATTTTGTATCTAGAGATTATCGCAATCACATGAGTATTTTCCCGTGCGGTAGAAAGAACATAACGCCAGGTCTCCGCTGTGCTGGACCCGACATTTTCGTGGCAACTGTCCCGTCTTTTTGAGTTTCCCGTGGGCGAGGCAGGGCGGGCATCTCTCGACAGCGCTCGGTGCCTGCAGTGCCGGGAGGAGGCTGCGGGCGCCGCTGTTGACCGAGAGGAGCGAGAGGAAGGTCGGAGCGCTGCAGCCCCGCCCGCTGCGGACCGGCTCGATTGCTGGATAAACTGGATCTCTGGCTCGGGTAGCGGTCGGTTTCCCATCATTCGGGCAGTGCGGAGCCGAGATACAGGGAGGCAGAGAGTCCGGCGGCAGAGGCAGAAAGCGGCAAGTCGGACCGGGAGCAGGAGCCGAGTCATTGATCAGCGGCGGGGATCTACCGGCAGTGTTGCGGTGCCGGCGGTGCGGCGGCGGAGATGTGCTCTGCGGGGAGGCGCTGGGGCCGGCGGCAGCGAGTCCTGCTCTGGGGCGTCTTGCTGGCGGCCTGGGAGGCGGCGTGGGGGCAGCTGCGCTACTCGGTGAACGAGGAGATGCCCAAGGGCTCGTTCGTGGGCGACGTGGCCAAGGACCTGGGGCTGCAGATTCCAGCGCTCAGCGATCTGGGCGTCCATGTTGTCTCTGAAGGCAAGACGCAGTATTTCACTCTACACGGGAAGACGGGACATTTAGTGACGGCCGAGAGGATCGACAGAGAGCAGCTGTGCCGGCTGGTGGAGAAATGCGTGCTGCGCTGTGAGCTGATAGTGGAGGGGGAAATGCAAGTATATGGTATTGAAGTAGAAATCATGGATATTAATGACAATGCCCCGAGCTTCAAGGAAATCGAACTGGAGCAGAGAATAAGCGAAACGATGGCTCCAGGGTCGCGCTTCCCTTTGGTCGAGGCTCACGACCCGGATTCGGGACGGAATTCCCTGCAGAGCTACGAGCTGAGCGGCGACGAGCACTTCTCGCTGGCCGTGCAGACGGGCCCCGCCGGGGATCAGCGTCCCGAGCTGGTGCTGGCGAAGGCGCTGGACCGGGAGGAGGTGGCGTTCCACGAGCTGGTGCTGAGGGCGATGGACGGCGGCGATCCGTCCCGGACGGGCACGGCGCGGATCCGCGTGACGGTGCTGGACGCGAACGACAACGCGCCCGTGTTCAGCCAGGCGGAGTACACGGTGCGTGTGCCAGAGGACGTGCCCGTGGGTTCTGTCCTCGTCACCGTCTCGGCCACCGACGCCGATGAGGGTATGAACGGGGATGTAAAATATTTGATAAAGAAAGCAACAGACCGGGCATTGCAGACATTCCAGCTGGATGTTAAGAAGGGAGCAATCATGCTCGTGAGAAGCCTGGACTTCGAGGAAGACAGCTACTATGAACTGGAAGTGCAGGCACACGATGGTGGTGGTCTCTCCGACGCAGCGAAAATTGGGATCACGGTGACAGACATTAACGACAACATGCCCGAGATTTCGCTGCGTTCTGCGCTGAGTGAGATTTCAGAGGACGCTCCATCAGGAACGGTGGTGGCCCTGCTGCACGTGCACGACCAAGACTCAGGGGCCAATGGCGAGGTGCGCTGCTCGCTCGACGGGGATGTCCCGTTCCAACTGGAGAAATCCTATGAGGACTACTACCGCATGGTGACAGCGAGAGACCTGGACCGGGAGCAGCAGTCGGAGTACAACGTGACGGTGCGGGCGTCCGACGGCGGGTGGCCGGCGCTGCAGAGCAGCAGGGTGCTGGCGCTGCGGGTGCTGGACGTGAACGACAACGCGCCGGTGTTCTCGCAGGAGCGCTACAGCGCGCGTCTGCGGGAGAACAACGCGGCGGGCGCGCTGGTGCTG